>NC_091146.1:34923327-35223327 GCF_041381155.1 Argopecten irradians | reverse complement strand
ACAATCTCCGAAATCACCCCTTGTACCTACGTAAACCTTTCAATCTCTACTGAAGTACGATAGTGATACCGAATGATTAAAATAATAATTTAAACTGTAAATTTGTACTTTAAATAAATAACAAATAGCACTCACAATGATTGTGAATATCTTCATCAATGAATGGATTTGGTCATGTTTCTGTTCGTTGTTAATCTATTAAGTCGGGATATTTTGTAAACAAGCATTGTGTTAAATTGAGTTCACATTTTTCTCCGTAATTTTTCAGTACAACGGTAAAAATAGATCCACTATACAAGCACACACAACACGAATATACCACAGTCTCCCAAAACATGCACCCGCACTTAATACAGGCAACACACCACATATGTGGGAGGTGGTCCTTGCATGACATATAGGTAGTAAAATCGTCTGACAATACATGTCAATATATAATCATATATTGTCAGACAAGTTTAATCCCTATGACATAACCTTGTACCAAGCACAAGTGGTAGTTACTGCTCCTGCTTAGCGCTCAGCATAACGGGAGTGGGACGACTGGTTTGCCCGTTGTCAGTATAATGTGACCGGGTGGGGTGTGTTGCTTGGTGTCTTCGGCGGCATGGTTCAGTGATATAGCACTATAAAAAGGGCAAAAGTTCCACTATACAAGAAGACACAACACGAATATACCGCAGTCTCCCAAAACACGCACCTCTCACAACATACCGGCAACACACCACATACATGGGAGGCCGTCCTTACATGACCATAGCTGTTAATAGGACGTTAATTAATCAAACAAACAAACAAACAAAGCAATGTTTGTCTTTTTCATACTTTGCTTTGCAAGTATACACATCATTGAACTGAACTTTTCGGTTTCCAATCTTTAATGCCGAGTCTTGTCTATGCAGTTAATTCATGGTATTGGGTAGTTTTGTTGTATATCCAGGGATGTCTGCCCTGTATATTCTCCATTCTGTCAAAACCTTTGCGAAAGGTCATCGCCATTGAAAATAACTTTCTTTATAAGTAAATTAAAGTAGTCCAATAGAGGCGCATTGTGTCTATATTGAAAGCAACGACAAAACAACAGGTTCTGTAAAGTTCTTTACGTCTGGGCTTTCAAACGGGAGCTCATTGAGCCCTTGAATGTAGTACAACTTGTACAAGGACCTCTTACTGAAGGCGTCATTTCTTCTGATTCCGGTTTGAAGAACTGACGAATGTTGGATATATAAACAGCCATTGCCACGAGTATGACGGTTAAAGCTTACTTCTTTCAACACATTAGGCTCTTTATGCTATCAATAGACGGTTGAGATAAAGATCATCTATGACGGGCGGTGGAAAAATCTGTCCGTATATTTTATGTTGTGTGAATATCTAGAATTACAATATAACAACAGCATAAGTATAAACAAGTCATCATTAAAAAAATGAATGCAATGTGTATTGAATTATAGAAATAAATTGTTGCAATACTTTTTAATAAATGTACTTTTAATATCAACAGAATGAAGCAACCATAATTACCAATAACCAGCTAAGAGATAGATATACATGATGAAATAAGAAATGTGTGCTATTTGACCTTGGGCACAGTGTTTTTGTACATCTAATAAACTCTCAAAAAAGCCGCGTGTCACACTTCACACACGCTACACACCGCATATATGGGAGGCCATTCTTTGCTGTTTATAGGACGTTAATTAATCAAACAAAACGGTGAATATTTGTAAACCATGTTAAAAGCTTGGTACAAACTGCCCTGCACTATAAAAAGGAGAATAGTTCCACTATACAAGAAGGCACAACACAAATATACCGCAGTTTCCTAAAACTCGCACTACATACATGCAATACACCGCATACATGGGAGGCTGTCCTTACTTGACCCTAGTTGTTAATAGGACGTTAATTGAATCAAACAAACAAAAGCTTAGTACAACTTGTTGAAAAAGTCTCTTGTGTGAAAATATGCAAACAGAAACTCCGATGATAGGATGAATTGTTATATGAGGATCATAGCAACTGCAATTAAACGTAAAATTGACAAGTACATTTTTTTTTAAGTGGACAAGGTTGCTGGACATTGAATCTACTTTTACTTCCTGGAGGATGATTCTGGGTATAGTATCCACTTTGTCCTCCAGCTTGGTTATCCGGCTGTGACTGTCGTGAGTGGTGTGCTTCAGGGCTCTCTCAGCATGCAATGCAAACCGTCTGTCCTTAGAAATACTGTCCAGGGCCTGGGGCATCACTAGGTGACCAATGTCTGGGAGCAGCCCGGTAGCTACCATCCCGACCAAAGCCAGAGGAGCAAGTTCAATGTCAATTGTGTCTCTTATGACACGGTCAAAATAGTCCATGTGACCAATGCCAGAGGAGCAAGTTCAATGTCAATTGTGTCTCTTATGACACGGTCAAAATAGTCCATGTGACCAATATCTGGGAGCAGCCCGGTAGCTACCATCCCGACCAAAGCCAGAGGAGCAAGTTCAATGTCAATTGTGTCTCTTATGACACGGTCAAAATAGTCGTCAACAGATTCAGACTATTTTTGCTTCCAGTTCATTGTTCCTATATCATAAGGCGTTATTGTCTTGAATCTGTCGACAAAGGCTTCTTTTAAAGCTTGAACTGTGGATCATCCCAGTCTTTACATGATACCACGGCGTCGAGTTCTGGTACAAAATTCCCCAATACCAGGATTACGTCTTTAAATTTATCGTATTCTGTGGGTCTGAGACAGATTCCCTTCTTAATAGGAACGATTTTGGGTTCCGAGGGAGGTTTTCAGTACTGACGGACATCTACGCAAGGACTCCCGGTAGTAACGCAGCAGTACATGTCATTTCCGAGGTGCCAGGATTCTGATGTGTTGGAATCTAAATTCTTGTCTACTAACTCTTAAATCGTGTGGCGTTTAAAATAGACAAGTTAGCTTTCATAACATGTTTAATCTTATATTGAGTTTTTGAAATGACATTAATATGTGTCCTAATAGATGAAAGATCACTTTCGGATGGGGTCTAAACAGTCCCACTATACAAGAAGACACAACACGAACATACCGCAGCCTCCCAAAACACGCACCTTGCACTTCATACACGCTACACTGCCTTGCATGACCTTGGCTGTTAATACGACGTTAATTAATCAAATCGGCCCTGCAGGTAGGGCGTTAGAATTGTACCTGCTGCCCCTATTGCATGATCGTAAAAGGCGACTAAATTTAGGATCTTATCTTTTCTCTTCTTCCTAACTGACTTTATCTTTCCTAATGCCTCCCTTGGCACCGCCTCACTTTTGGCCTTGAGTTGAGCGTTCGCCCCTGTGAGGAAGGCTCTGGGTTCTGTCCCCTGGCCGAGACACACCAAAGTCTATAAAAGTGGTAGTTTCTGCTCCTGCTTAGCGTTCAGCATACAGGGAGTGGGACGACTGGTTCGCCCGTTGTCAGTATAATGTGACCGGGTGGGGTGTGTTGCTTGGTGTCTTCGGCGGCATGCTTCAGTGATATAGCACTTTAAAAAGGGCAACAGTTCCACTATACAAGAAGACACTACATGAATATACCACAGTCTCCCAAAACACGCACCACGCAAAACATACACGCAACACACCGCATACATGGGAGGCCGTCCTTACATGACCATAGCTGTTAATAGGACGTTAATTAATCAAACAAACAAACAAACAAATAATTAATCAAACAAACAAACAAATGTCAAAAAGAAAGCTAACTGCACTACCTACTTATAAGGGGGGAGATATAAAGATTAAAATCAGAAACAGTTGATAACAATGCGTCGTGTTCCGTGGTAAAAAGATCTATCTGTTGTTGTAATTGGGAAAATATGATAGGTAGTTCAGGTCGTGTGGTATGGTTTAAAGAATCTTGTATTAAAGTTGATGCTGTATTGATGTCATCATTGATGAACCTGTCATAGTCATTAAAATTTATAGAAAATGATATTAACCATTTTGATTTGGTAGAAGTAATTATATCAGTTTCTTTAAACACAACATTTTCATTAATTTTGATTGCTATTGCTATGGTGAGTAAGCAAGAAAGAATTAACAGTCTCATTGCGAATGTTCGATGGTCTGAAAGGAAAACAAAAAGTAGACTTAGTTAAAAATACATTATCAATTACAATGTATATGGCCATAATATATGTATATGAGAATAATTCATGGACAAATCAAGGCAGTAAATTGAATAATGTTTCGTGTGTCTTTAACATATACTATTGATGAACCTGTCATAGTCATGAAAATTAATTGCATATGAAATTAGCCATTGTGGTTTTGTAGAGGTAATGATATTGGTTTCTTTAAATATGAAATTTTCATGAATTTTGATGGCTAGTACTAAGGTAAGCATTGCGACTTATCGAGTGTCCATTATGAAAAAAATAGACTTAGTTAAAATAAATTTAAATTAATAATAATGTATAAGATATATGTATACAAGAAGAATTTATTGACAAATCAAAGTAGTAAATTGAGCAATGCTTCGTACGTCTTTAACAAATCTTATATTATTTTGCATGGTCACTATCTGAACCGCCTGGGGCTGTATTTGTATCTGTTTGCTCGGAAGTTTTAATTGCAATTACAGTCAATGGAAGTGAAGATTGTGCTGCTCTGTGGCTGCGAAGTTCCATTTGGGGGACAGGTTCATCCTTCGAGGAATTGTCTAAAATGTCTGAAGCCATCTTCAAAAAACCTAACCATCTGCTGTTCTACTATTAGGGAATCAGGGCTATGCCTCTCATACACCTTCTCCGCTAAGGATAGAATACGTTGAGCAAATAATTGTACTGGTTCATTTGGCGATTGGGTGATTTCTTTATTAACGCAAAAGCATGTGATGCACCCTGAATATCGCCAAAACAACGAGTAAGTTGGCTTCTCAAATCTGACCAATTTGGACTTTCAATACCTTTACATTACTTTGGATAAATTCACAAACGTGGCCTTGGGATGATTGAAGTGCAAGTAGGTGTTTCTTGTTATGATTACCAGTGGTTTGTGCCTGGTTATCAAAGTCCCGCATCCATTGTTCAAATTGTGAGCGATCCCCACTGAAAAAATTTTCCTGCACGCCACGAATTGTCTGCAAGAATTAATTTATTTGTTGTGTTTTCTAAAAGTCCAAGCCTTTGAGATTGATTGTGAATTACATTTGTTATTCTTGTGGCGTTTGCCGTTAAAAGTTCAATAGCATATGTTGTAGGAGTGTGTTATGGTTCTGTGGATTGTTCAGTTGACATTCGTGTCTTGTAAGATTTGTAAGGAAATATGAAATTACAAAAATAGATATCTAAAAGGAAATGTTCACAAAAATGGATCAGGAATGTAAAATCCACAAACCTGTAAACCGATGATCAGTAGCTAATGGTAGTACTTTTGGTGTGTCCACAACAACAAAGGTTCAAATTCCGCTTCACAGCGCCAAATGTGATGTTATCTTCTAATGGTGGTGTTATAGGTTCAGTGTTGTGTAGATATGTAAGACTCGAATGCAGATTCGTAGCTTTTAAACATTCACAATCTCATTTATATATATATAAAAAAAAACACAGAGACATTCAACATCAATCATTTTATAATTATGTATAATACCAAGGTATCTACAATTACCATACACAACCTAAATGACCTTAGTTGTCGATGGGCCGTAAAACTCAAACAAACAAACAAACGTCTGCGGCATGCTTCAGTGATATAGCACTATACAAAGGGCAACACCGTGCATACATGGGAGGCTGTCCTTACACGACCTTGACTGTTGATAGGACATTAATTCAACAAACAAACAATATTATAGTGCATGGTACTGAAACGCCCAAATCGTCACAAACACCTTGAACCTGATGTATCATTGGGCGTAATGCCGAAGATTGTAATGAATTCTGTTATACTAGTACCTTCAGGTTAGGGCGTAATGTGAACAGGCTCAATTGTCTGATGGACTGCTTCCACTAGCTGTGGGGCAACACTGGCAGATACCTGCTCAACAACAGACTCCAACAGATCCGCTTATAAAGGACCTTGGACTCTGCTAAAGCTGTAACACTAGAAGTACTGGGATCACTCTCACTCCGACTGGCTGCTGCACTCAACGTCCTGAAACAATTCCTGTTCCTTGTATAGGGGCTGGTAGAGAGCCTCGAGGGTCGCTTTCCTTACATTAACATGACAAACTCAAATAAGGACATATAGAACAAATCGACATCTGTCATACAAACATGCCACTACACCATCAGTAACTCGGCATTACAAATTTACTTATCATCGTTAGTATATATAACGCCCGGGTTATCGGGGATGACAATAGATCTAGGCAATCTAATTAAAATACATTTTCTTTTAACATGCCCCCCTCCCCCACAAAGCCAGCATTGGAGTCTGCTGCCACTCCACTGCTGTGAGTTATCTGCACTACACCTATTGTGGTTATACCCTGCGTGTTGTTCTCTACGGCTCAATTCCAGCGCGCTTTTTAAATCTGTGGGGTTCTCGTGCATTAATTTCATACGAATACCCTTATTATGGAGACCTTTTTGTGAATATCAAACTAATTGATTATCTTATCAAAAATAGTGGTAACATAAATGACAAAACCATAGTAATAGCATATTCATAATTTAATAATCTCTATCAATTCTAAACAAATAATTCATAATCCATCTCTTCAAAAAGTCTATCAAACTGGGCCCATCCGACTTCATTAAAACTGTCCAATTCCTCAACGACAATCCTTTTTATTACAACCTTCAAATCCTCCTCTTTTTGGTAGCACTGATTTGGTAAATTATGTCTGGTGATGTATTTACCAACATCCTCCCACACAATTAATTCAATCATCAGATTGACAATGATAGCTGTGATGAAATGTGCCGAAACAAATTAGAAAAAAAAAAGACCTTTTTATGCTCACACTAGTTTTATGATATAGCCGACGGAGTATAATACAACATTTTAGTAAAGTTTTCTAATCAGTTTATGTCATAGTTTATAAAGATCTACCCTGAATCCTTTGAGTCTGCATTGTTCTTTAATTTGTAATAATCTTTTTCGAAATCGTTGCTAGCTTGTTTTCGTTTTTCCGTGTTGAAATCTATGTAAGGCTTCAGCCAAGGACTGTTTGAATTTGATAACACGATGTACCCGCTTGAGTATCATCCCTTGATGTAAATAAAACTGAAGGTTCCTATAGTGTACGACATAGCGTTCTTTGTCGTGTAGATTTGGTACGAGTTTTGACGTTGATTGATAGTGTTCAAAACAGTCGTGGTTTTGTCCGCAGTCGGCCGTACTTCTCCATAATGTCTTGCTATAGTCAGACAATTCATCTTTGTCAATGCTTTTGTTTTCCGGGGCTAGAGGGTAATCTTCATAAAATATATAAGATGAATGAGTTCCATATAAAAATATTAAAATATATGTTGAATGTTGTGTAGTTTCATCTCCGGATATGGAAATATATAACATCTGTTTCCCTGGCATTGAACGGCATCAGGTATTCTCAATCCTACGAGTCTGTAAATGATGAACGTTGATGTGTTAATGTGCGTTTCGGATAAGGAGATTTAAACAATTTTTCCCGGCATTGAACTTCACCAGTTCCTACCTATCCGTTTGAAACGTGGTGTAAATGTTGACGTGTTGTGTTGGATGTTTATGTCTTCGAGTACAGAGTTATAATATTAAATGTTGATGAAATAACACGTCACAATCTCCGTACTCTTACATAGCCTGGGATAGTCCTAATTAGGATTAAAACCTGGTGAGAAATCCCTTTAGGGGGATTATCTAAAAGATGTATAAACAATATAGAAAAGTTGGTAAAATATGTTGAAAAAGTTTCTTTGTTGAAGATATATAAACAATGTTGAAAAAAAGTTTCTTCGATGAAGATATGTAGAAAGGGAACTCTGATGATTAAATGAAACGGCATACACAAACAACTCAATAGACAATGTAGACATAATAAAATCATCGTTATAAGGATTCACTGCTCCACTTCTATCACTGGAGACTGTACTATAGATGATTCTTCTGTGGCTTGGTGGTCTACCGAAACAAACAATAAACTGTTTAAAATTCAACATACACTTAATCCTAAACTGTCCAGTCGGAGAGACCGCAGAGAGGAAGTTGTTCTCTCTCGGCTCCGAACTGGACACACATATTTTACACATTCCTATCTATTGAGAGGGGAGGATCCTCCCACATGCCATGCATGTGATTCTCCTCTCACAGTGGAGCATATTTTAGTGCACTGTATTGATTTTAAGCACATACGAGATAAGCACTACGATGTCTCCGACATGTACACTTTGTTTCATGCCGTGAGACATAATCGTATTTTTAATTATCTCAAAGAAATCGGTATTTTAGATAAAATATGAACGTTTTTCTTATCATATCATCGTATCAACTCAACATTTCATCGTATCAACTCAACATTTCATCGTTTCATCAACTTTTTGCATGAGTTTTCTCGTGTGTTTTAGCCGAAACTTTTATCCCATGCAAACCTTTTTTATCAAATAAACGTTTACAATCTGTGTTTTAATCTTTACTTGCCTTTTCTTACCCTGACCTTTTATCCTGATATTAATGCCTGACTTGTAGTTTGGCCCTAAATGACCTTAGTTGTCGATGGGCCGTAAAACTCAAACAAACAAAACAAAAATTCAGGTGGGAGTTCCCCAGTTTCATGTAAGAACATGAACATTTATGTATAGGGCGTTCTAGAAAGTTCATTCGGCCATCTCTTCGCCCTTGACTGTCCAACGGTGGATCCTCAACAGCAACCTTAACCTTCTGCACGAATCCATCCTCTCCACGAAATGTTTCTTCTACACGGCCCATACGCCAGTGGTTTCTTGCTTGGTTGTCGTCCATGATATGACCGACATATCCAATACTCATAATCCGCTTTGTACTAAACTTGGCGCAATCTTCTGCGGGAGTACAGATCAGTTGTTTGAAGCTGTCGTGGTGGCAGTAAAATAACCTTCAATTTCCGCGTTAGAGAATGGCTTGGAGTCAAAGGTTCCGCTGGATGTAGGACTGCCGAGACTGTCTCCGGGTAGCTGGGACTCGGCTGGGGCTGATATTGGCTTGGATCCACTGGTCCGAGAACAAGGTCCTGTTATGACCCAAAATAACAGAAATGAGAAACCAGCAGCTAAATTAAAAACACAATTTAATTATATATACAATATTATACAGAGATGGTTTACAATATCTAAAGTAATTGGTGGTGGTACAAGAGTAATACGATGATTTAAAGTGTTACTTATCCTGTCCTTCCAGGTTTCATGCGATGATTTGTAAAGTTCAGGCAATATGTAAATACTGTAGTTCTGATTTCAAGTATTAACCCTAATAAACCTTCACTTCTAGCGATGTCCTGGTATATAAATCCTTGATCCTTCCAGGTTTCAAATTAACAATAATCACAAATTGTTAGAGAAGAAGATTTATACCAGGCCAGGGAAGGAAAATGAATGTCCACTGATGATGATTTTCTTATAAATCATCAAGTAAAGTTCCAGGCAATATGAATAAATCCACACAAAGTGTTGTAATAATCCACAGATAAAGTCACAATAGCTCTCCCAATAGAATCTAATGTGGCACTGTACATTTCTTGAAATGTCTCATTACAGGTCTCATTACAGTTCTGATTAGCTTTGGACAGTTGGAGTATATATAGCTAAACCCTAGTTCAAGAATATTGGAGAACCTTCTACTTCTAGAAATATCTGACTAAAAACTGTACAAATAAATAAACACAGAGCTTTCTGGAAATATATCATTCTAGATCCCTTCTTATAATCAACATGTTTACAAACATATTTGTTTATACATGATAATATTCTAGAAATTTCTATACCCTAAATTAATGATATGACCTTTGTAGGATGGATTGATAATAAAGCTATAGGATTTATCTCCCTTATCTAATAACTACTTGTATTTAGTGTCATACATAACAGTCCCGGCTGCTTGGGACGCGCGGCGTAGCCAGCCCCGTTTACCGGTGCGTCGAGCTATGGCGACCTGTCCCTTCAAGATCTCTGCCATCTCCTGGAGACTCAGGTGGTTTGTCAGGAATAGCTCACGGAACAACTCTTCGGCATCGAAGAGCCGTCCCTCCCTTGTTGCCTGGGGAATCAGGTCCAAGGCCCGTTCTCGGGCAGCAATCCGGTCAGGCTGCAGCATGACGATTGGCCTGAAACATATAAAACATACAAACTTAAAGTACTCTGGGGCGACATCGCCCACATTTATATTTGTCAAGGCCCAGAGCGTCTGAAGGAGCCATATTGACACAGGATCCATGGTTCGACTTTTCATCATCAAACTCTGATCCAGATTGGCGCATTCCTAACCGAACGTATCTGCCGCTCCCAAACTCCACCCATATGGTTCGTTGAAAGAACGATCATTATCCAATTATGATTAAAATACAGATCCTTTGTTATCGTTTCATAAGAGGATCTGACATCATCCCATTAGGGGTCACGTTGTGATGACATTTATAAAATGGCCAATGAAATTGAATGGAATTGCTGCTGTCAGAATCTTGACTGGGGAAGAAATAGTTTGAAAAAGCTGTCCGAATTATTTTCGTGTATATAGTCATCTCGCACGAAGAAAACAACAAAGCTAAAGGTATATGTATCCTGGGGCGAAATAGTTATCAATTGACGGAGCAATGTGCAGAAAATGCATTTGATCTGAAGTACGTGTGGTAAAAAGGTCATGACCTCTTATGGGATATTGTCAGATCCTCTATTGAACGTAGTGGTTATGAGGATCTCTGTTTCAATATCAGATTGGTTCAACTAACTCTGACTGTATCATCGTTAGTAGAGATGTTAATGGAGGCATTGTTATCCTTCATAAGATCATAACCAAGAATAAGGGAGTGTGAAAAATTCTCAACAACATGGACAGTATAATTTAAAACAGCACCTTTGAATGAAATTGGAATCTCAACAGTTCCTAAGATCTTAAATTTACTTTGTGTAACACCTTTAATAAAATGAGGTTTTCTTGTGTTAAGCACTTTTTTGTTAGAATTATTTTATTTAAAAATTCTTCTGACATGCATAACTAAATGTCTTGGCCAATCTACGGAAGCGTCTCTATTTGTGGATGATTTCTTGATCTGTTACAGATAAAAAAAACACATGCACACTATAGAACGACAACTACAACAATGTTTAGGCACATTACAAAATTGGGCTGACGAAAATGGCTTTTCAAGATCAAAAACTGTCTATGCACTTCTGTCAAAAACGAAAACCACACAATGATCCTGACCTCGCACTCGATGGAATTAAAATTCCAGTAGTTGAACGAACTAAATGGGAGCCTACCGCATTACCTTCCTTGAGACGCGCTATGCTTACTACTGTGTTCCAGTGTGAGGTACCAGTCTGATACTGTGTCTGAGACAAACATTGGAAAGGACTGTATAATTTAAGAGTTCTGCATGCCGAAAAGTGAGCAAAAAGTCATTAAATTTTAACCACCAAAGTGAAGGTGACATTCCTTTTTGGAATTTCTCCACATATGGTGACTTGTACCTTCTGTAAGGGTTTGATGGAGATGGAGGTGGTGGTGGGGCAACATGTGTGGTCTCCCCAGAATCCCTATTTATTCACTGTCGTTCTTGAGGTCCGAAGGTGGTGTCTCCTGTTCCTGTATCCCTGCCTCTACTAAAATGTTGTCGGAGTCAGCCGCAACACTTCGAAGGGCCATTCTATTTTGTGGCGTTGGCATACTTCCAAGTCACGGGAATTAATACTTGGCTTGTGAGAGGTACTTCAGAATTTGAATTCTCCGCCAGATTTATCCAAATCTTCGTTGTGTTTCTCTTATGAATCCCTTTTTGTTGAAGTTGATACTTAAGGCTGTAGAAAAGAACAAACGCAGAGGTTAGGTTCGATGTTTATTACTCGTGGTCAGGATGCAAAGTGATATACAGTCAAACCTGTGTAAAGAGACACCTCAAGGGACAGACAAAAATGTGTCTTATTAGACAGGTCTTAATATACAGGTTACCGAAGGATCGCGACACCATAATATGTATAACATGTACTATGAAATGTTGGAAAAATGCTGCATTAATTAGGGCTTAATTAAATTAGTTTTAAATGTTTCACAATTATGAATGTACAAATGTACTTAATTTTCATCACAACAGAAGCACTTACTAATTACTAAAATATTTTTAAATCTGTTACAGTTGTAGTCAAAATGTATCTTGATCTGAGAGAGAAAACAAAAGTAAATTTCTTTGAAATTTGATTTTTTTTAATTAATTATAAATTACTATTAAAAATATTGAAATTAAATTATTTATAACTGGTATTTCTTATTTAGATTTTTCATTTAAAATTTACACTAAAATTTTGGAAAATTAATCCCCTTCCATTTTTTTATAATATCATACAATTTTAAAATAAATTTCATACAATATATTCCGAATAATAAAGACAAGATGTTGTAAAGAATATGATTTACAATGATACACAATTTAAATTATTAATTCAATATACAAATTTAAGTTGTTCTATCGGACGACAGCGAGTTTGGTGACAACACATTTATCGCCACCAAACAACCTACTTCAAGTAGTCCTGTCGGTCCGACAAACTATCCTCAGGGACCAACATAGAGACAAACACTATCATACAATGGAACATACGCGGATTTAAAGCGAACATAGAAGAATTAAAACATCTTATACAAACAAAAAACCCATCCATATTCTGCCTTCAAGAAATAATGCTGAAAGACACCATCAATCTCAGACAATTTACACTATACACCAAAACTCCAACAACAGGCGGCCGGGGCCGGCATCAGGTGGTGTGGCGGTGGCGGTGCATAAAAACGTCCCCCACAGACACATCCAGCTCAATACCACCCTACAAGCTGTTGCCGTAAGTGCAACTCTTCACCGAAAAATAACAATCTGTTCTATATATTTACCTCCAAATACTCCATTTAGTTGTGATGAACTGAGTAACATCGTATCACAACTACCAGTGCCATATATTATCATGGGTGACTTTAACGGTCATAATAGCCTCTGGGGCTCCCCAGGTACTGATGATAGAGGTAGACGTATCGAAGAGTTTATTGATAAAAACAGCTTATGTCTTTATAACACCAATGCCCCAACATATTTACACCCCTGCCTCTGGCTCGCTTACCCACATTGATCTATCGTTGTGCCATCCATCAATTCTTCTGGATTATGATTGGATGGTCAACGATGATCTTTGTGGGAGCGATCACTTTCCAATTATACTTAAAAACATAGGGTCACCAAAACTTGAGGAGCCTATTCCTCGTTGGAATCTACATAAGGCGGACTGGGTTCAATTTAAACATTTGTGCGCAGAGGGAGCTCATCGAGGATAATTTTTTGAACCTCGATGACCCCATTAAAATTTTCACAGAAGCGCTCACTTCTATTGCTACAAAAACCATACCAAAATCCGTGCCAAAACCTACAAAGTTTCGTCTCTCAAATGATTCATTTATCAATAGATCTGGTAGAAATTCCGCTCTGAGGCGGTACTTGGCTTCGCCAACCGTCTCAAACTATAACAATTTTAAAATTTGGAGAGCAAAAGCTCGAAGGTCTATCAAATCCGACAAGAAAAGTACTTGGAAAGAGTACGTCTCAAAAATTAATTCCAATACATCTTCGAAGAAGGTTTGGGAAATGATTGGTAAAATCAGTGGGAAAAGAAAAGCATCACCATCCTCCCACCTCATTAACAAAAATAAAATATTTTCTTCAAAATCCGAAATAGCTGACGCCCTTTGCAAAAAATTTTGCTAAAAATTCATCCGTCAAAAATCATTCCAAAAAATTTCAAAAATTTAAAAAAGAAAAGGAAAAGAGACGTCTTAATTTTAAATCCTCCAATAGTGAAAGTTACAATAGGCCTTTCGAGATACCAGAATTGCTCGAGTCCCTTGAGAAATCAAAGGACTCGGCAGCTGGACCAGACGAAATATTACCATATATGTTTTTAATAACTACTTACCTGACTACTTCACTAAAATGGTACTTTTAACTTTATTTTAATTTCTAGTGTAACTTATTCTGGCAAAATTCCCGTGTCTTGGAAAGGAAACTACCTATTTATAACCACGTGCCGATGCCAGGGAAAAAGATGGCTATCTGTATGCCTATAACTTTCAGTTCGTCCTTTTTCATTGACGAAGTTGTATTTGTAAATACTCTTGATAACGTATGTGAAAGACTAGATTAGTTTGGTTACTGGAATCAAAAAATATTTTAAGTCCTTTTGACATAAGCGGGCATTTAGATACAACCGCAGGGGGAAACGGTATTTTAGACCACTTTGTTAGACTAGAAAGCATGTCATTACGAGGATGCATTTGCCAAAGAATAGTATCATCTTGTGGCCGTATTCTTTGACCTTGAAAAGGCATACGACACAACTTGGCAATATGGAATCATGAACGATCTCCATGATATCGGTATACGAGGTAATTTGCCAAGTTTATTTCAAATTTTATATCTGACAGGCATTTCAAAGTTCGAACGGGGTTCAACTTATTCAGAAACAGAAACACAGGAGATGGGTGTCCCTCAGGGTGGTATCCTGTCTGTCACACTTTTTGGATTAAAAATTAACAGCATAACCAAATGTCTTGGTCAATCTACAGAAGGGTCTCTATTTGTGGATGATTTCTTTGATCTGCTACAGATCAAAAAACATGCACACTATAGAACGACAACTACAACAATGTTTAGGCAAATTACAAAATTGGGCTGACGAAAATGGCTTTAGATTTTCAAGATCAAAAACTGTCTGCATGCATTTCTGTCAAAAACGAAAACCAACACAACGATCCAGACCTCACACTCAATGGAATTAAAATTCCAGTAGTTGAACAAACTAAATTTCTTGGATTAATATTCGATTCGAAAACTGTCCTTTGTTCCACACATAAAACACCTGAAGGATAAGTGCTCGAAGGCGCTGGACATTCTACGTGTTCTGTCCCCATTCTGATTGGGGTGCAGACCGGGGAAAAATTGCTTGCTCTGCGTATCTACCGTGGCACTTATTAGATCAAAGCTTTGACTACGGCTCGATTGATCTATGGATCCGGCTCGCAGCTCCTATCTACAGATGCTTGACCCTATCCAGAAATCAGGGACTTGCGTCTGGCACTTGGAGCTTTTCGAACAACACCTGTGAACGAGTCTCCATGTGGAAGCTAAATGAGCCAATCTCTTGACGATCGACGAAAGAAATTATCCTTACAGTATGGATGGCCAACTGAAATTCCTATCCCAAAACCCCCGCAATTCGATCTTGTATTTATCCACAACACCCAGGACATATTCAGACAAATTCAAAAGCTTCATACCAACATTTGGCATCAGTCATTTTCAAAGTTTTTGCAGGAACTAAATATAAATTTTGACGGCATTGACAGAGCTACACCATATCGGACTGTACCACCATCGGCTCATTTCAATACTCCTGATATCAATTTTATCTCTTGCATGAGAGGGCAAAATGTCCAGGTGCCATTAAAATTAACCCGAAGAACATATAAATCTCCTGTTCGGGAGTGCATCAGGCGCTTTCCCTGATTCATGTTAAGAATCTACACTGACGGCTCAAAGATGGCTGATAAAGTTGCGGGCAGCATGCTGTACATCTAATCACTGTTCCTCTATCCGACTTCCAGATGTTGCATCCATTTTCTCTGCGGAACAGCTTGTGCTATCGGTCTGGCTCTTGGACCACATCGAAGAACACCGCCATTGAAAAGGCAATCAGCTGTTCAGACTCTCTTTCGGTTCTTCAGGCTTTTGAATCAAGATGCCCTAGTAATTACTCTAATCCAAAATTCTTTTAATCCGAAACATTTCGATTGATCTTCTAAAACTCAAATTACTTATCTCCTGGTTTTCCCAGTCATGTGGGTATAAAGGGGAATGAACAGGCTGATAAAGCAGCTCAAGACTGCTCTTCGCCCTAGCTCAAAACAGAAATTTGAAACTACCATACACACGACATCAAACCTTCAATTCAGTCAGCCATCAAACACCATTGGCAACAAAGGTGGTCTACCGAAACAAACAATAAACTGTTTAAAATTCAACATACACTTAATCCTAAACTGTCCAGTCGGAGAGACCGCAGAGAGGAAGTTGTTCTCTCTCGGCTCCGAACTGGACACACATATTTTACACATTCCTATCTATTGAGAGGGGAGGATCCTCCCACATGCCATGCATGTGATTCTCCTCTCACAGTGGAGCATATTTTAGTGCACTGTATTGATTTTAAGCACATACGAGATAAGCACTACGATGTCTCCGACATGTACACTTTGTTTCATGCCGTGAGACATAATCGTATTTTTAATTATCTCAAAGAAATCGGTATTTTAGATAAAATATGAACGTTTTTCTTATCATATCATCGTATCAACTCAACATTTCATCGTATCAACTCAACATTTCATCGTATCAACTCAACATTTCATCGTTTCATCAACTTTTTGCATGAGTTTTCTCGTGTGTTTTAGCCGAAACTTTTATCCCATGCAAACCTTTTTTATCAAATAAACGTTTACAATCTGTGTTTTAATCTTTACTTGCCTTTTCTTACCCTGACCTTTTATCCTGATATTAATGCCTGACTTGTAGTTTGGCCCTAAATGACCTTAGTTGTCGATGGGCCGTAAAACTCAAACAAACAAACAAAAACAAACAAGTTGTTTAACACCTGATAAAAAACCATACATTTGAATAGATACAATATTCTTGACATTCAAAATCTTAAATAACAATACAAGGTGCCTAATTATGGTTGGTAATCATAATACCTACTTATAAACTTGCCAAATAGTTTATAAAATACTGGACTATTAAAATATGTATTTATATTTAATTATAATTAAAATATTTTTGCCAATACTGTTTTACCCTATGCAATCTTTTTATAAAATCAACATTTACAATTTGTTTTTTATTTGCCTTTTCTTATCATGATCTTTTAGATACAAGCATTTCTTATCTTCTGTTCTTGAAACTACTGCATGACTAGTTTCAGCCTCAACTACCAAAAACGGATCTCGCACTACATACACGCTACACACCGCATACATAGGAGGCCGTCCTTACATGACCTTCTTAATAGGACGTTTATTAATCAAACAAACAATCAAACCACTGCACGATTAAATTTTCATCTTGGCAAACTCATCATTTCAAATAGATGCGAAGGGAACAGAGGTGAAGACATCCCTTTTCAATCGGTAGTTTTTTTTTTTTATTCTTTGTTTATCTGATCTTATTAGCGCGAGACTAGTTTCTATTTCTACTTTTAACTTCCGGGCATTTCCGAGGCACTGACTTGTCTCATGCCACTTTACTGAAGCACATCCTTGAGAAATGTCCAAGATTCCCGCACTTTAAGCGCGACACATTTTTAACTGGACATTAAAGGCGATCGTCTGAATAAAGAATTTCACCTCTTCCACATTTTCTACACTCCCTTAAACTGGTCCTCTATTTATCAAGTTCATTTGAGGTAGTTTCCCATAACGCTGGCAAAGTCCAATGCAGGAATTTAACATGTGTGTGCATCACTGATGAAAAATCCATTTCTCCATTTGTTAAAACAATCGGTTCCGTGCACTTATCGAATATTTTTAATGAGACTGCATCGTTGTCCAGCTAAAAATGCCAATTTCTCATCATAACCTGATAGAAAAGCCTTCAATACTGCCACCTTTATGAGGGAATTGAAACCTGAACCAAGACCTTATTATATTTGTCTTAATAGCAACATCCCTTTTTCTGGGGATTTGACTGAGAGGCTTTTCCACGGAGTTTGCTCGAACATTTGATTTTTGGATGGGAATGGTTTCCATATACTGCACAGATGTGTCTGTACTTACATGGGCCTGGATTGGGATTGGCCTTGGGACTGAGATCTACATTGGTCACGAAAAGAACGTTTACCCTCCCGATTACCGCCACCCCTCATACTAAATGCCAAGGAATGAAGCCTATTCTCAATGCGACCCCATGGCATGTCTAGAGCACACTGCTTACACTTGTGGAAGTTAGTGTCGTAAAAGACCCAACTTCTTCAGCAGTGTAGATGTTGTGCACAACGTTTTGGTACACAGGCCAAAGCTTCAGCTTGATCAGGAAATTTTAACCTATGGACAGAGGCATAGATGTTGAATGTCTCTGTTCATTTCTCAAATGTTAAAGATTTCCGTTTTGGTGTCCTTTAACGAAATCAACACCACTCTCGTGATTCAGTTCATTATAATGAACTCATTCGCCCACACTCTCTCTTTCAATTTCGGAGGTACTCTCACGTGTAGGGAATACTTTGCAAGCACATTTATGTTTGTGCACTGATCGCGACGTTATATGGCAAGTCGTTCGGGTTTTTACCTATAGAGATATCTGTATATGAATTTTTATAACGTCTTATATTATGTGACTAGTAAAACATACGATACATCTTAACTTATATTAACGTCAAGAAATTATACGACTTATTTTAAAAAATCTAAGTGATGAGTGTTTTTTTTAGAGAATCCGATTTCACCACATGTTGATGGGTTGTAAACCAGCTGTAAACTTACAAAAACGAAACAACATTTAATCTTAGAACTTCTAAACATGTGACACATCTTACTTTGGGAGTTACATGAGCTAGCTGCAGAACGATCTGTGACAGGAGGACACCGAGCAAGAATTATGATTCTCAGATTCCTAACATTTCAGTACCTGAACATATTTAGTATGTAGACCAACCAATTATATTATTTCATAAATTACAGTATGGACCTTAAAAATGGCCAAGCGCAAAGCCTTATATTGTTATTTTAGATTCTTTTAAGGGCGACATACTACCACAGCGACCGAATTACATATCCTTAAACTTATATTTGATATGTAGATTCTTTGACAAATGTCAAACAGATTATCTTATGTGCATGTTAATTACAGAAGAATAGCCGATGGCCATAGTACATAGTACACCACCATGCAGAGTGAAATGTTTAGACAATGGACAAATACAATATCAGCCTGGTTTTACAAAAACATCAGGTCGATATTCTATAGCAAACTCAACAGGCCTGGCGAGCTAAAAATCCTTTGCTTTTATGATTAATGCATATATGTCTGTATTACAATATCTTGCCATATGACTAGTTACAATACATTATTTCTGTATTACAATATCTTGCTATATGACTAGTAACATTAATTACATTACATTAACTACTAGTTAATAATGCATGCTCAATATCGCTTTATTATATCCAAATTTTCACGTGTGAAACTTATTGGGAGTGACTTGAACTACCTGCAGAATGATCGGAAACAGGAGGACCACCTAGAAAACAAGAAACATATTATGATTCTCAGATTCATAGAATTATAGTACATGGACATGTTTTGTATGTAGACCAACCAATTATATTATTTCATAAATTATAGTATGAACCTAAACAATGATTTAGCACTATAAAAAGGGCAATCGTTCCACTATACAAGAAGACACAACATGAATATACTGCAGTCTCCCAAAACACGCACCTCGCACAACATACACACAACACACCGCATACATGGGAGGCCGTCCTTACATGACCATAGCTGTTAATTGGATGTTAATTAAGCAAACAAACAAATAATTACAGAAGAATAATCGATGGCCATAGTACATAGTGTGACACAATGACACGACACACCATGGTATCTCTTTATTTATTGTACTTCGCGTTGAGTATAACTTATAAGCAGTTCATCACATGTAACAATTTGATTAAAATACAGATCCCTATAACCACACCGTGCAGATCCTTATTATCACTACTTTTGATAAGAGGATCTGACAACATCCCATTAGGGGTCACGTCCAGATGACCTTTGGAAATGGCCAATTAAATTGGCACTGCCAGAATCTTGAGTGGGGATGAAATAGTTTGAAAAAGCTGTTCGAATTATTATCGTGTACGTATTCATCACGCCCGAAGAGAACAACAAAGCTAAATGTACTGGGACGTAATGGCGTTATCAATTGACTTAGCAATGTGTAGAAAATGTATGTGATCTGAAGTACACGTGGTAAAAAGGTCATCCGAACATGAACCTTGATGGGATGTTGTCAGATCCTTTACAAGGATATGTATTTTAATCAGATTGGTGTGGCGGTGGCGGTGCATAAAAACGTCCCCCACAGACACATCCAGCTAAATACCACCCTACAAGCTGTTGCCGTAAGTGCAACTCTTCACCGAAAAATAACAATCTGTTCTATATATTTACCTCCAAATACTCCATTTAGTTGTGATGAACTGAGTAACATCGTATCACAACTACCAGTGCCATATATTATCATGGGTGACTTTAACGGTCATAATAGCCTCTGGGGCTCCCCAGGTACTGATGATAGAGGTAGACGTATCGAAGAGTTTATTGATAAAAACAGCTTATGTCTTTATAACACCAATGCCCCAACATATTTACACCCTGCCTCTGGCTCGCTTACCCACATTGATCTATCGTTGTGCCATCCATCAATTCTTCTGGATTATGATTGGATGGTCAACGATGATCTTTGTGGGAGCGATCACTTTCCAATTATACTTAAAAACATAGGGTCACCAAAACTTGAGGAGTCTATTCCTCGGTGGAATCTGCATAAGGCGGACTGGGTTAATTTAAAAATTTGTGCGCAGAGGAGCTCATCGAGGATAATTTTTTGAACCTCGATGACCCCATTAAAATTTTCACAGAAGCGCTCACTTCTATTGCTACAAAAACCATACCAAAATCCGTGCCAAAACCTACAAAGTTTCGTCTCTCAAATGATTCATTTATGAATAGATCTGGTAGAAATTCCGCTCTGAGGCGGTACTTGGCTTCGCCAACCGTCTCAAACTATAACAATTTTAAAATTTGGAGAGCAAAAGCTCGAAGGTCTATCAAATCCGACAAGAAAAGTACTTGGAAAGAGTACGTCTCAAAAATTAATTCCAATACATCTTCGAAGAAAGTTTGGGAAATGATTGGTAAAATCAGTGGGAAAAGAAAAGCAACACCATCCTCCCACCTCATTAACAAAAATAAAATATTTTCTTCAAAATCCGAAATAGCTGACGCCTTTGCCAAAAATTTTGCTAAAAATTCATCCATCAAAAATCATACCAAAAAATTTCAAAAATTTAAAAAAGAAAAGGAAAAGAGACGTCTTAATTTTAAATCCTCCAATAGTGAAAGTTACAATAGGCCTTTCGAGATACCAGAATTGCTCGAGTCCCTTGAGAAATCAAAGGACTCGGCAGCTGGACCAGACGAAATTCCATATATGTTTTTAAAACAATTACCAGACTCTTCACTAAAATGAAGCATGTGCTATCGGTCTGGCGCTTGACCACATCGAAGAACACCGCATTGAAAAGGCAATCATCTGTTCAGACTCTCTTTCGGTTCTTCAGGCTTTGAAATCAAGAAGCCCTAGAAATACTCTAATCCAAAATCTTTTAATCCGAACATTTCGATTATCTTCTAAAATTCAAATTACTTATCTCTGGATTCCCAGTCATGTGGGTATAAAGGGGAATGAACAGGCTGATAAAGCAGCTAAGACTGCTCTTCGCCTAGCACAAACAGATTTGAAACTACCATACACCGACATCAAACCTTCAATTCAGTCAGCCATCAAACACCATTGGCAACAAAGGTGGTCTACCGAAACAAACAATAAACTGTTTAAAATTCAACCTACACTTAATCCTAAACTGTCCAGTCGGAGAGACCGCAGAGAGGAAGTTGTTCTCTCTCGGCTCCGAACTGGACACACATATTTTACACATTCCTATCTATTGAGAGGGGAGGATCCTCCTACATGCCATGCATGTGATTCTCCTCTCACAGTGGAGCATATTTTATTGCATTGTATTGATTTTAAACACATACGAGATAAATACTACGATGTCTCCGACATGTACACTTTGTTTCATGCCGTGAGACATAATCGTATTTTCAATTATCTCAAAGAGATCGGTATTTTAAGCAAAATATGAACGTTTTCTCATCATACATCGTATCAACTCAACATTTCATCGTTTCATCAACATTGTGCATGAGTTTTCTCATGTGTTTTAGCCAAATTTATTTTATCCCATGCAAAACTCTTTTATCAAATAAACGTTTACAATCTGTGTTTTAGTCCTTACTTGCTTTTTCTTACCCTGAACTTTTATACTGATATTAATGCATGACTTGTAGTTTGGCCCTAAATGACCCTAGTTGTCGATGGGCCGTAAAACTCAATCAAACAAACAAAAATCACTAAAATGTCTTTTAACTATATTTAATCAAGTTTACTCTTCTGGCAAAATTCCTGAATCTTGGAAGGAATCTACTATTATACCCCTTCCGAAGCCCGGGAAAGATGCTACTGATGCCTATAACTATCGTCCTATTTCATTCACGAGTTGTATTTGTAAAACTCTAGAACGTATGATAAATACCAGATTAGTTTGGTTCCTGGAATCAAACAATATTTTAAGTCCTTTGCAAAGCGGCTTTAGAAACCGCAGGGGAACGGTAGACCACTTAGTTAGACTAGAAACATCTATACGAGAAGCATTTGCCAAGAAAGAACATCTTGTGGCCGTATTCTTTGACCTTGAAAAGGCATACGACACAACTTGGCAATATGGAATCATGAACGATCTCCATGATATCGGTATACGTGGTAATTTGCCAAAGTTTATATCAAATTTTATATCTGACAGGCATTTCAAAGTTCGAACGGGTTCAACTTATTCAGAAACAGAAACACAGGAGATGGGCGTCCCTCAGGGTGGTATCTTGTCCGTCACACTTTTTGGACTAAAAATTAACAGTATAACCAAATGTCTTGGCCAATCTACGGAAGGGTCTCTATTTGTGGATGATTTCTTGATCTGTTACAGATCAAAAAACATGCACACTATAGAACGACAACTACAACAATGTTTAGGCAAATTACAAAATTGGGCTGACGAAAATGGCTTCAGATTTTCAAGATCAAAAACTGTATGCACTTCTGTCAAAAACGAAAACCACAACAATGATCCTGACCTCACACTCAATGGAATTAAAATTCCAGTAGTTGAACAAACTAAATTTCTTGGACTAATATTTGATTCGAAACTGTCCTTTGTTCCACATATCAAACATCTGAAGGATAAGTGCTCGAAGGCGCTGAACATTCTACGAGTTCTTTCCCATTCTGATTGGGGTGCAGACCGTGAAATGCTTCTACGTATCTATCGGGCACTTATTAGATCAAAACTTGACTACGGCTCTATTGTCTATGGATCGGCTTGCAGCTCCTATCTACAGATGCTTGACCCTATACAGAATCAGGGACTGCGTCTGGCACTTGGAGCTTTTCGAACAACACCTGTGAAGAGTCTCCATGTGGAAGCTAATGAGCCATCTCTAGACGATCGACGAAAGAAATTATCCTTACAGTATGCTGCTCAACTGAAATCCAACCCCAAAAATCCTGCATTTAACCTTGTATTCAATCCACAACCACCAAGAAATATTTACACAAAATCAAAAGCTCATACCAACATTTGGCATCAGAATTTCAAAATTTTTGCTGGAACTTAATATAACTTTCGACACCATTGACGAGTACACCGTATCGGATGTACCACCATGGCTCATTCAAACACCTGATATCAATTTATCTCTACATGAGAGGGCAAAATCCAGTGCATTACCCGAAGAACACAAATCCTCCTTTCGGGAGTGCATTAGGGCTTTCCCTGACCATGTTCAGATCTACACTGACGGATCAAAAGATGGTGATAAAGTTGCGGCAGCATGCTGTACATCTAATCACTGCTCCTCTATCCGACTCCCGGATATTGCCTCCATTTTCTCTGCGGAAGCATGTGCTATCGGTCTGGCGCTTGACCATATCGAAGAACACCGCATTGAAAAGGCAATCATCTGTTCAGACTCTCTTTCGGTTCTTCAGGCTTTGAAATCAAGAAGCCCTAGAAATACTCTAATCCAAAATCTTTTAATCCGAACATTTCGATTATCTTCTAAAACTCAAATTACTTATCTCTGGATTCCCAGTCATGTGGGTATAAAGGGGAATGAACAGGCTGATGAAGCAGCTAAGACTGCTCTTCGCCTAGCACAAACAGATTTGAAACTACCATACACCGACATCAAACCTTCAATTCAGTCAGCCATCAAACACCATTGGCAACAAAGGTGGTCTACCGAAACAAACAATAAACTGTTTAAAATTCAACCTACACTTAATCCTAAACTGTCCAGTCGGAGAGACCGCAGAGAGGAAGTTGTACTCTCTCGGCTCCGAACTGGACACACATATTTTACACATTCCTATCTATTGAGAGGGGAGGATCCTCCTACATGCCATGCATGTGATTCTCCTCTCACAGTGGAGCATATTTTATTGCATTGTATTGATTTTAAACACATACGAGATAAATACTACGATGTCTCCGACATGTACACTTTGTTTCATACCGTGAGACATAATCGTATTTTTAATTATCTCAAAGAGATCGGTATTTTAAAGCAAAATATGAACGTTTTCTCATCATACATCGTATCAACTCAACATTTCATCGTTTCATCAACATTGTGCATGAGTTTTCTCATGTATTTTAGCCAAATTTATTTTATCCCATGCAAACCTTCTTTTTTTTATCAAATTAACGTTTACAATCTGTGTTTTAGTCCTTACTTGCTTTTTCTTACCCTGAACTTTTATCCTGATATTAATGCATGACTTGTAGTTTGGCCCTAAATGACCTTAGTTGTCGATGGGCCGTAAAACTCAAACAAACAAACAAACAAACAATCTTCAAAATCCGAAATAGCTGACGCCTTTGCCAAAAATTTTGCTAAAAATTCATCCGTCAAAAATCATACCAAAAAATTTCAAAAACTTAAAAAAGAAAAGGAAAAGAGACGACTTAATTTTAAATCCTACAATAGTGAAAGTTACAATAGGCCTTTCGAGATACCAGAATTGCTCGAGTCCCTTGAGAAATCAAAGGACTCGGCAGCTGGACCAGACGAAATTCCATATATGTTTTTAAACAATTACCAGACTCTTCACTAAAATGTCTTTTAACTATATTCAATCAAGTTTACTCTTCTGGCAAAATTCCCGAGTCTTGGAAGGAATCTACTATTATACCCCCTTCCGAAGCCCGGGAAAGATGCTACTGATGCCAATAACTATCGTCCTATTTCATTGACGAGTTGTATTTGTAAAACTCTAGAACGTATGATAAATACTAGATTAGTTTGGTTCCTTGAATTAAACAATATTTTAAGTCCTTTGCAAAGCGGCTTCAGAAACCGCAGGGGAACGGTAGACCACCTAGTTAGACTAGAAACATTTATACGAGAAGCATTTGCCAAGAAAGAACATCTTGTGGCCGTATTCTTTGACCTTGAAAAGGCATACGACACAACTTGGCAATATGGAATCATGAACGATCTCCATGATATCGGTATACGAGGTAATTTGCCAAAGTTTATTTCAAATTTTATATCTGACAGGCATTTCAAAGTTCGAACGGGTTCAACTTATTCAGAAACAGAAACACAGGAGATGGGTGTCCCTCAGGGTGGTATCCTGTCTGTCACACTTTTTGGATTAAAAATTAACAGCATAACCAAATGTCTTGGTCTATCTACAGAAGGGTCTCTATTTGTGGATGATTTCTTGATCTGTTACAGATCAAAAAACATGCACACTATAGAACGACAACTACAACAATGTTTAGGCAAATTACAAAATTGGGCCGACGAAAATGGCTTTAGATTTTCAAGATCAAAAACTGTCTGCATGCATTTCTGTCAAAAACGAAAACCACACAACGATCCAGATCTCACACTCAATGGAATTAAAATTCCAGTAGTCGAACAAACTAAATTTCTTGGATTAATATTTGATTCGAAACTGTCCTTTGTTCCACACATAAAACACCTGAAGGATAAGTGCTCGAAGGCGCTGAACATTCTACGTGTTCTGTCCCATTCTGATTGGGGTGCAGACCGTGAAATGCTTTTGCGTATCTACCGGGCACTTATTAGATCAAAACTTGACTACGGCTCGATTGTCTATGGATCGGCTCGCAGCTCCTATCTACAGATGCTTGACCCTATCCAGAATCAGGGACTGCGTCTGGCACTTGGAGCTTTTCGAACGACACCTGTGAAGAGTCTCCATGTGGAAGCTAATGAGCCATCTCTAGACGATCGACGAAAGAAATTATCCTTACAGTATGCTGCCCAACTGAAATCCAATCCCAAAAACCCCGCATTCGATCTTGTATTTAATCCACAACACCAGGACATATTCAGACAAAATCAAAAGCTCATACCAACATTAGGCATCAGAATTTCAAAGTTTTTGCAGGAACTAAATATAAATTTCGACGCCATTGACGAGTACACCATATCGGATGTACCACCATGGCTCATTCAAACACCTGATATCAATTTATCTTTGCATGAGAGGGCAAAGTTCAGTGCATTACCCGAAGAACATAAATCCTCCTTTCGGGAGTGCATCAGGGCTTTCCCTGATCATGTTAAGATCTACACTGACGGCTCAAAAGATGGGGATAAAGTTGCGGCAGCATGCTGTACATCTAATCACTGTTCCTCTATCCGACTTCCAGATGTTGCATCCATCTTCTCTGCGGAATCTTGTGCTATCGGTCTGGCTCTTGACCACATCGAAGAACACCGCATTGAAAAGGCAATCATCTGTTCAGACTCGCTTTCGGTTCTTCAGGCTTTGAAATTAATCCGAACATTTCGATTATCTTCTAAAACTCAAATTACTTATCTCTGGATTCCCAGTCATGTGGGTATAAAGGGGAATGAACAGGCTGATGAAGCAGCTAAGACTGCTCTTCGCCTAGCACAAACAGATTTGAAACTACCATACACCGACATCAAACCTTCAATTCAGTCAGCCATCAAACACCATTGGCAACAAAGGTGGTCTACCGAAACAAACAATAAACTGTTTAAAATTCAACCTACACTTAATCCTAAACTGTCCAGTCGGAGAGACCGCAGAGAGGAAGTTGTTCTCTCTCGGCTCCGAACTGGACACACATATTTTACACATTCCTATCTATTGAGAGGGGAGGATCCTCCTACATGCCATGCATGTGATTCTCCTCTCACAGTGGAGCATATTTTATTGCATTGTATTGATTTTAAACACATACGAGATAAATACTACGATGTCTCCGACATGTACACTTTGTTTCATGCCGTGAGACATAATCGTATTTTTAATTATCTCAAAGAGATCGGTATTTTAAGCAAAATATGAACGTTTTCTCATCATACATCGTATCAACTCAACATTTCATCGTTTCATCAACATTGTGCATGAGTTTTCTCATGTGTTTTAGCCAAATTTATTTTTCCCATGCAAACCATTTTTTTTATCAAATTAACGTTTACAATCTGTGTTTTAGTCCTTACTTGCTTTTTCTTACCCTGAACTTTTATCCTGATATTAATGCATGACTTGTAGTTTGGCACTTTTGGCCTTGAGTTGAGCGTTCGCGCCTGTAAGGAAGGCTCTGGGTTCTGTCCCCTGGCCAAGACACACCAAAGTCTATAAAAGTGTAGTTTCTGCTCCTGCTTAGCGCTCAGCATACAGGGAGTGGGGCGACTGGTTCGCCCGTTGTCAGTATAATGTGACCGGGTGGGGTGTGTTGCTTGGTGTCTTCGGCTGCATGTTTCAGTGATATAGCACTATAAAAAGTGCAAGAGTTCCACTACACAAGAAGACACAACATGGATATACCGCAGTCTCCCAAAACATGCATCCAGCATAACCACAGCTGTTAATAGGACGTTAATTAAACAAACAAACAATCATATTCAAGAAGTAGAAGAGTGCAAATGAGTAGACCTCAGGGGAAGAAACGCAATCGTCGTATTCAACCAAGTTAAGCAACTAATGACCGGATAATCCAAGCGTATGGACCAATCTAACCATATTCACCCACATTGCGTGGAGGTCAAGCAAACTCCGCAAGCGCATACTACCGGAGATGACGTTTACCATATCCCATAATATATGAATTACTAGTCAAAATGATTCATAGTCTACCTTCTTACTGAAAGTCACGTGCTAGTTTTTGCCAATCGTAAGCCCCCAAAAACTGCGCCTGTCGTAGAGTACACATATTTACGTATTCCTGGCTCTGACAAATGAACACCATCCGTAACGTTTGTGACGCCAATTAAAACTTGTAGATGAATCCAACCGCCTCTTACAGTAGCTACTTACATAGTCAAAAGCTGTATTATACTCCTTAACGGAATATTCTGAGTAGATAGTAGTATTAGTATGAAGGTTCATAGACGCTTTTTGAGGAACCGAATCCATCAGGATGAGGAAAAATGAAAAGCCAGGTAGACTTGGGCCGCCTTTTCCTCATTTGTGTTTGACACGTGTCAACTCTCGAATTGACGGTAAATTTGGGAAAAAAAAGTAAAAAAGAATGCTGACATTGGCAGTACATTTGAAAAGACGGAGAACAATGATATTTATCTAGCCAGAGAACATAACAATCAGAGCAACATCTGATGGATTCAGTTAATTATAAAAATGACAGATACAATGCTTGACATGTAACGACATAGTGTGAATAATCACGGCCGCAGGCCTAGATACGTACTTATCGGGTCTTGTGGGTCCCATAGTGTTGAAGATAAGAGATCTCCATAATCAAATGTCGCAAAAATGATATTAAAATAAAGTAAATTATTCAAGACACATAAAAAGTAGGAGTGTTTTTTTTAACCTCTTTTAGTTTATGAAATTCAGTTTTGATTCACAAAGGAATTGATAACGTCCATATGTTCCGAAAGACATTCCCACTAGTCCTCATATAGTACGACATAATTAGGATGCGTACTTTCTCTTCATTTACATTCTTTTTTTTTCCAGATGAACGTTTACAATGGAACCACAAACGTGGCATCTTCAGGCTCCATCTTTGTCATCGAAATTATCATGTCTATTTTGTCCATCACATAACACAATCTGTACCACCTCTCTTGCGAAAGACATATTCCATTTCGCTTTGGATTCATGATATAACTTTGTTCCCACTCTCGTATATCTACTCGCACTTGTCCATTCCTAAAAGTTACATTTAGAAATACAGGGCCACCTTAGCACACATTCTTAAAGCGTGTATATTTCTCAACAAACTTCTTAAGAAGATGATAACTGGTAAGTTCACTTGCAAAAGATTAAAAAGACCAACAGTTTTCACAAACGTATTACTATTTATTCGTAATGGAACAGAACAGAATTAAGATAGAAATAACTATAAACAAGGGGACATAGCATTTATAGACTGTTTTCTAAATCCAAAACCAATCAGTGAACTCAATAAATATGTTTATCAGAGTCCAGTGTCTACCGTGTGAAAACAGTGAGGCCACTTAGCGGGTTAGATGAATAATTCCCAATTCTTATTAATTACCGTTATCTCATTACAAAAAATGTAATACTATACATATACACATTTTAATAAGTAAAAATATTATCGAAAATTCAAAAATAAATATAAACGAGAGAGAGAGTAAAATATATTACAATAAGTTTTACATTTTATACTTTGTTTGATTAATTAACTTTCTATTAACAGCTATGGTCATGTAAGGACGGCCTCCCATGTATGTGGTGTGTTGCGTGTATGTTGTGCGAGGTGCGTGTTTTGGGAGACTGTGCTATATCACTGAAACATGCCACCGAAGAAACCAAGCAACACACTCCACCCCGTCACATTATACTGACAACGGGCGAACCAGTCATTTATACATACATAATTAATACCTCCTCGGGGGCCTCGATGGGTTAATAGTCGATGGTCACCCAAATCACCGAGGGGCTCACCATGGGAGAATTATACACTATATTGTATTTTCACTAATTAAAAGTTAATGAGCGTTTGTGAGACAAAACCAAAAAAAAAAAAGTTTGTCATATGCATATTGATATTTTTTTAAACTCGACCAGGTCCATTTATAATATTAAAGTTTGATGGGATATATATATCCGGGTGATGTTCTGGTTGTTTCCGGCATGGCGTCTGTGTTGTGGTTCAATAATGATGGAGACCAATGTTGTGTCAACGTTTTATTTCGTGTGGTACATTTTACAATATACAGTTCAGAATCATGCCGTGCCTAGTATATTGAATCCCAAGTGGGACCGTACTCCCGAGGAAGCGGTGCAGACCTGAGACTCTCTAAGATTCCCTAAGACTCTATCTGCCTATCTCTGTCAGGCCTTTTTATACCCTATGTGAATATGTGCCTACGTGTACAAGTTTGTCAGAATAGATACGACATGGACATACTTGTCAATACAACATATTAAGGTTATTACATATTACATGTATATGTCACACTGACCAGACACACTGTATGGTAACGGGTTTCGGCCCCGGTGGTTTGGTATCTACTTACGGAAAAATCGTACCCAAACAAATGAAAGGGGTACGTGCTAAATCGCTTTAAAAATCGATAGTATTTCATTTGTTTATTGAAACCTATCAAAGAAAATAAGAACAATGAAAGCTTAAAATTTTAATATGTCCAACAATTGTATGTGAAAATGAGAATAAAGCCTCCCTATTTGTATTCAAACATGTAACCTGGATGATATTTCCGTGGAAAACGGAGAAAAATGCGTGAAAATATGAAGATATCTCAAGATATCGGATGCATTTCTTTAAGATAAGATGTTGAATGAAGAATTAGGATAAAACAAAAACTATCTACCACTTCAAATTTATCGTAAATACATCATTTGTGCCATAATCGATGATGTTTAGTGAGCATGTTATGACTAGAGTGTACGTGTTTGGTACGCACAAAATTCCGGTTTGGTATACCTTAGTATACGGTTTGGTATAACAACCTGGTTAAGAATTTGAATCACAAATACAAACATAGGATAGCTACACTGACGGATGGTGATAATGTTGCGGCAACATGCTGTACATCTAATCACTGCTCCTCTATCCGACTCCCGGATATTGCCTCCATTTTCTCTGCGGAAGCATGTGCTATCGGTCTGGCGCTTGACCATATCGAAGAACACCGCATTGAAAAGGCAATCATCTGTTCCGACTCTCTTTCGGTTCTTCAGGCTTTGAAATCAAGAAATCCTAGAAACACATTAATCCAAAATCTTTTGATTCGAACATTTCGATTGTCTTCTAAAACTCAAATTACTTATCTCTGGATTCCCAGCCATATGGGTATAAAGGGAAATGAAAAGGCCGATAAAGCAGCTAAGACTGCTCTTCGCCTAGCACAAACACATTTGAAACTACCTTACACCGACATCAAACCTTACATTCAGTCAGCCATTAAACACCATTGGCATCAGAGGTGGTCTACCGAAACAAACAATAAACTATTTAAAATGCAACCTACACTTAATCCTAATCTGTCCAGTCGGAGAGACCGCAGAGAGGAAGTTGTTCTCGGCTCCGAATTGGACACACATATTTTACACACTCCTATCTATTGAGAGGGGGGGGGGGGGGTCCTCCTACATACCATGCATGTGATTCTCCTCTCACAGTGGAGCATGTTTTATTGCATTGTATTGATTTTAAACACATACGAGATAAATACTACGATGTCTCCGACATGTACACTTTGTTTCATGCCGTGAGACATAATCGTATTTTCACTTATCTCAAAGAGATCGGCATTTTAAGTAAAATTTGAACGTTTTCTCATCTCATCTTATATTCATATCAACGCAACACTCATCGTTTCGTCAACAGTGTGCATGAGTTTTCTCATGTGTTTTAGCCAAAACTATTTTATCCTATATGTAAATCTTTTTATTAAATCAACTTTTTCTTATCCTGATCTTTTAGATACAGTCCTTGTTTATATCCTGGTACTAATGCCTGCCCTGTAGTTTGGCCCTAAATGACCTTAGTTATCGATGGGCCATAAAACTAAAAAACAAACAAACAAAATGGTCTCCAAATGAAGAATCTTTGCAGACGTTCGTAGAACATGCACATTGTATCTGTGGCATCTTTCTACTTCACCAACTTTCCTGCAGTGTTTTCTTTCCATCATCATCATTAGCATCATCACCTTTCGAGCCATTGTTAACGAGTGTTGATACAGTGACCACTTTAAGTGGTCATTTAAACGAAGAGGCGCCGAAAGGGATTCACCAACGCGTATTTAAAAATACTCAGATGCATATGACAAACTTTTTCTTGGTTTCGTCTCTTTGAAACAAGTGTTCAGTTTTACATTTAATTTTACACATACGCTCATGTACTTTAATTAATGAAAATACAATATAGTGTATAATTCTCCCGTTGTGAGCCCCATGATAATTTGGGTGACTTTCGACAGTATGTCGTCGATAAGTGAGTCTTTGCGTGCCTTACAGTCCCCACAGGTAGGGCGTTAGAATTGTACCTGCTGTCCCTATTGCATGATCGTAAAAGGCGACTAAATTTAGGATCTTATCTTTTCTCTTCTTCCTAACAGACTTTATCTTGCCTAATGCCTCCCTTGGCACGGCCTCATTTGAGTTGAGCGTTCGCCCCCGTGAGGAAGGCTCTGGGTTCTGTAACCTGGCCGAGACACACCAAAGTCTTTAAAAGTGGTAGATTCTGTCCCTGCTTAGCTCTCAGCACACAGGGAGTGGGACGACTGGTTCGCCCGTTGTCAGAATAATGTGACCGGGTCGGGTGTGTTGCTTGGTGTCTTCGGCGGCATGCTTCAGTGATATAGCACTATAAATAGGACAACAATTCCACTATACAAGAAGACACAACATGAATATATCGCAGTCTCTCAAAACACGCACCTCGCACTGCACACACGCTACATACTGCATACATGGGATGCCGTCCTAACATGACCATAGCTGTTAATAGGACGTAAACTAATCAAACAAACCTCGAAGTCAACACAATCGAAGTCATTTCCACCAATTTGCACTTAAAAAACATCAGACTGAATACGTTAAAGACTATCTGATATCCATCGTACGTACATATCCTGAACACGGCCGCCACCTTTATCAACACAATGAATCTGTAACCGTTCCGTGACAAACTTATATTCGTTCATGCTGGTCTAAACGTCTGATAAAACTATAATAAAATGAATCTTTTCTATTTTGTTGTCTGAAGTGGGATGTATCTTTTGTTGGTTCCATAGTTCGTGAGGTTCATGCCGATGTTGTGTTGTAATTGAAGAAGGACTCCCATGTTGTGTCGACTTTTTATTTCATTCTGTGTTGCATATTTACATTTCAACTACAATATACGTATAAGCATAGTTACAGTGTAATACTGTGGTTGGTCCCATGTTCGCTATCTGTCCCTACTCTGTATATCTATCTCCGTATGTATCACAGGCCAGTCCAATATATATACTCATCAGATATTGCATACGTATACAAATGACAGCTATTACATGTAAGTACAACATAACATTATGTAACAACAAGGAACCTACAGGTATCTATACACCAGACTGTTACGTCGCTGACAAGTAGACATTTGCCCTGGAGGCAACACGAGTATATGTCTCAAATACCGTATATTAAGTCTTGAAGATTTAATAAATAATAATTAGAGATTCCTAAAATAATACTAATTATACCATATTACGTCCCCTTGTTAATGATTATTTAAAATTAGATATAATTTGAAATAATTAAATAATAGAAAGATAATAGACTTCCTAAAATAATACTAATCATACCATATTAACTTCTTTGTGTAGTTAGCTTGAAAATTATGTAAGCAAAATACGGAGAAAAAAAATCTATCTGACTTTGATATATTCATGATAATTATTCTGTTATTAGAATAAAAATGAAAGTAAATTAAAAGCGCTAGGTCAACGTCATATCGTTTTAAAACACTAGCATGATGCCTTGTCTTTAATTAGACTAAGACTGGTAAAGAAATCATGTAATGATACAATTCACAGGAAGTTCTTTGTTGTTGTGTAAAAAAATGTAGCGAATCGTGCGTGTTATGTTATTAGAAGGTCGGAGCAACAACAATTAAATGTGTGTGTTATATCACATCACTACTCCGCCTCTTACATAAAAAATGGGAAGTTCATAGATACGTTTCATTCTCCACGCTTTAGCACGTGAGAGAAACTTCCCATAAGTATATAAAATATGTAAAATGTGTATAAGTGTCAACAAATAAAGTAAGATATAAATTGTTAAAAGAACTTCCATATGAATATTAAGTTATAACAACAGCATAACCATGAAAAAGTCAATATGAAAAAATAAATGCTACGGGAATTAGTTGTTTAGCAATAAAACGTTATAAAACTTAAAACAAAAATTGTACTGTTAATATGAACAGTTAAGCTACCCTATTTATCAAATATATATTAATAAGATTAGGTATTATTTGACCTTGGGCACAATTTGTCATAGGGAAGCAGATATGTCTTCAGGCAGATACCTGACCAACCATTACAACATGTGTTAACTGAAATGAATAACGTAATTGTTCCAAATTGAAATGTCTTGATTTTGTAAAATATAGGATGATAGAGTTCATAAGCATAGAAATTTCATTTAGTTATTAAAATCCAAAAAGGATAGAAAAAATGATTAACCTGAACTAGTACTGTTTAAACTTGTGCTATATAAAAATGAAATTAATGAAAAGAAAAAAAATGCTTGTGCTGACGTCATACCGTCTTAACAATCAAGCCGTGAAATCTTGCACTCCAATCAGGCTAAGATCTTATAATAAATAAAATGAAATGAAAATCATTTTACAAAGAAAGTTCAATATTGTGTGTTTGTGTATGTAAACGCTGAGAGAAACATAAAAAAACTTGTATGTGCCCGGCATTAAACTGCATCGGGTATTTCTCCCAACGTGAAATAATATATATAAACGTAAATATGTCATTAATATCGAGAAAATGGGCCTTAATGAGATAGCTCACCACCCTATTGTTCTCAGACATACTGAAAGTTCCATTTACTTTTAAAACTGCATGTTAGACCATGTCAGCAGAACATTTCCAGACGTTTAAATATATGTTTGTATAAAAAATGTATTTGTGTAAATGAAAAATAATAATTTAAAACAAAAAGGTATGTTGAGGAACTTTCTCTGTAAATGACATAAATGAACAGCACAAGTCATGAACATATTAATAGAAATGAAATTAACAAAATATAATTTATCCAAAAATCTCAAAAATCTGTTAGCTCAGGAAAAAAAATATAAAAATGAAATTGATAGTATGGTAATATTAAATATTTAAGTGTAATGAAGTAAATTATATTTACCGTAATGAATTTAAAAAATGTTTTACATTACTTCATAACGTTTTGCTTAGAACAATTATCATCCTGTTATATGTATGTAAAAAAATAATAATAAATTTACTGATACGTTGTACCTTAAAACATATGATATTTAGATGAAAACAACTTCAGTTCAGTTTAGAAAACAACAAAACACTATACATTACCAAAAAGTAAATTCCAATAATCATATATAAAAACACACTAACAAAGGTCCAACAAAATTTACAATTTTTCAAAAAGAGTTCAGTTAATTTCTGTCTTCTGTCTTTCTGTCTTCGTACTGGTAGGTGGATGTTTGTTGTGGTCAGTAAGGTGTTGTTGGTTTTCTCTGCGTTTTGGTTCTTCTTGTTTTGTTCTTATTGTTGTTTGTGTTAAGGCTTCGAATGGCTAGTGTCGGGTGGCGATGTATAATGGTAATTGGCTCCGAGTTGTTCTGTTTTTGTGGCACTCCTGATCGAATAGTGGTTGCGTGAAGTTTTCCATAGGTAAATCGTGATCGTTGATATGTATTTGTGGCCATGATGATCGTACAGTGGAGTAGCTCCGCGAAGTGTTCCATCCCAGGTAAGATCGCATGTCAACGGCTCCAGTATAATATTTTAAAAAGGTTTGTTGGTTTGTTTGAAGTTGGAGTATGGCTTGAAGTTGGTACATCGTCCGTGAGGTTCATAAGTTGAGTTGATTTGAAAGATGAAAGACTCCAGTATGTAGTCGACGTGTTATTCTGCTGTGGTACATTTTACAATTTAATATACATATGGTGAGAAGGTGCCAGGCATTATGGACCCAATGGGCCCACACACACAAGTGTGCGTCCCCGTCTGTATGTCTCCGTGTATCACTGGCCAGTCCAATATATATAGTACTGGTCAAATTTCGCATACATGTACAAATGACAAGTTACTCATGTTACTACAACATAACATTATGACATTGACAGCTAGGAAGAGCTAGGAAGCGACATTAGACTGACCGGCTGACTGTTAGGCATTAGGCCTTGGGACATACATACATATACATAGCAATATTTCTTCCTGTTTAATTACCGGTCTAGTTTTAGACAATGACAATATTATTATGGATCTCTAAAATAAAACTGATTATGTTACATGAATCATGTGATTTGAAATTGTGTCAATTGTTAAATGCATAAAATGAATAAAGAAATCTTAATTTTAAACTATTGTCTTTATTTTCTGGTATTAAACTTACAATTTAAATTGAAAAACAATTGAAATACAACTTTATGTTCAATGTTAGCCAGATGTACATAAGCAAGTGATCAGGACTCCCTATGTTTTAAGATTTGGTCTTTTTTGCTCCCCTTTCGTTCCTCCCACACATTTCTTTTTCTTTTAAGAGCTTGTTTGTCTATTTCAAAATTCACATAGGGCAATATATAAAGTTTACTGATAAGAAACCCCAGCTGGGCTTTCTGAAGTGTTGACACAAACTTGTTGAATTGGAGATGTTTACTATTTCGGATTTTGTTGTCTGTGTTGTACATATTCGGCAATATGAGCTTTCTACCAGCATCTATGAGAAACTTGGAAAGCATTCCGTTTTTTCTCACCTGTTTTATTCCGACATTCATTTTCATGATCAGTTTTGACATTGTTTTCAGATGTAGATGCCGATGACCGTTGCACCTCGTGCAACGTTATTCTGACATAATGTCCAAACAGTTTCGTTGCTTCATTTACATTTGAAGACATCATAACTTTGTCAAAAACGTCAGTTTTTCCGTTTGCCGATAGCAGCCGACACATGATGATCCGCGAATTTTGGCGGAAATGACCAGTCGTCGGGACCAAGCGATCCATCGCACAGACCTTTGTAGAGTTCGCCAAACGAACAAGTATCACTATAATTCGAAATGATTGTCCAGGGTAAAAGAACACTCTAGAAAAAAGATAGTAGTTTCTGTTACTGTGCCTGCTTAGCGCTCAGCAAACGGGAGTCGGGAGTAGGACGTTTTTATTTTTTTGATTTCAATGTGTTGCGCCCTCCTGCTTAGTTGTCAGTTCGCCCGTTGTCATATAATGTACCGGGTGGGGTGTGTTGCTTGGTGTCTTCGACGGCATACTTCAGTGATATAGCACTATAAAAAGGACAATAGTTCCACTATACAAGAAGACACAACATGAATATACTGCAGTCTCCCAAAACACGCACCTCGCACAACATACACGCAACACACCGCATACATGGGAGGCCGTCCTTACATGACCATAGCTGTTAATAGGACGTTAATTAATCAAACAAACAAACAAATAAAGATTTCCGTTTTGGTGTCTTAACGAAACCCACACCGCTCTCGTGATGAACTCATTCGCCCACACTCGCTCTTTCAATTTCGGAGGTACTCTCACGTGCAGGGAATACTTTGAAAGCACGTTTATGTTTGGGCGCTGATCGCGACATTATATGGTAAGTCGTTTGGGTTTTTAACCTATAGAGATATCTGTATATGAATTTTTTTATAACGTCTTATATCATGTTTTTTTTTGAGATTCCGATTTCACCACGTGTTGATGGGTTGTAAACCAGCTGTAAACTTACAAAAACGAAACAACATTTAATCTTAGAACTTCTAAACATGCGTTCGAATGATAAAATTAACATGTGACACAACTTACTTTGGGAGTGACATGAGCTAGCTGCAGAACGATCTGTGACAGGAGGACCACCGAGGAAGAATTATTATTCTCAGATTCATAACATTTCAGTACATGAACATATTTTGTATGTAGACCAACCAATTATATTGTTTCATAAATTACAGTATGGACCTACATAATGGCCAAGTGCAAAGCCTTATATCCTTATTTTAGATTCTTTAAGGACGACATACCACCACAGCGACCGAATTACATATCCTTAAACTTATATTTGATATGTAGATTCTTTGACAAGTGTCAAACAGTATTACAATATCTTGCCATATGACTAGTAATTACATTACATTATTTTCTGTATTACAATATCTTGCCATATGACTAGTAACATTTACATTATTTCTGTATTACATTACATCATTTCTGTATACAATATACTTGCTATATGACTAGTAACATTACATTATTTCTGTATTACAATATCTAGCCATATGACTAGTAACATTACATTATTTCTGTATTACAATATCTAGCCATATGACTAGTAACATTACATTATTTCTGTATTACAATATCTTGCCATATGACTAGTAACATTACATTATTTCTGTATTACAATATCTAGCCATATGACTAGTAACATTACATTACATATTTCTGTATTACAATATCTTGCTATATGACTAGTAACATTACATTATTTCTGTATTACAATATCTTGCTATATGACTAGTAACATTACATTACATTATTTCTGTATTACAATATCTAGCCATATGACTAGTTATATTACATTATTTCTGTATTACAATATTTATATTACATTATTTCTGTATTACAATATCTTGCAATATGACTAGTAACATTACATTACATTATTTCTGTATTACAATATCTAGCCATATGACTAGTAACATTACATTATTTCTGTATTACAATATCTTGCTATATGACTAGTAACATTAAATTATTTCTGTACATTACAATATCTTGCCATATAACACTGTATAACCTATCTAGTAAATTACATTATTTCTGTATTACAATATCTTGCTATATGACTAGTAACAATTACATTATTTCTGTATTACAATATCTTGCCATATGACTAGTAACATTAAATTACATTATTTCTGTATTACAATATCTTGCTATATGACTAGTAACATTAATTATTTCTGTATTACAATATCTTGCCATATGACTAGTAACATTAAATTACATTATTTCTGTATTACAATATCTTGCTATATGACTAGTAACATTAATTACATTATTTCTGTATTACAATATCTTGCCATATGACTAGTAACATTAATTACATTATTTCTGTATTACAATATCTTGCTATATGACTAGTAACATTACATTATTTCTGTATTACAATATCTTGCCATATGACTAGTAACATTAAATTACATTATTTCTGTATTACAATATCTTGCTATATGACTAGTAACATTAATTACATTATTTCTGTATTACAATATCTTGCCATATGACTAGTAACATTAATTACATTATTTCTGTATTACAATATCTTGCTATATGACTAGTAACATTAATTACATTACATTAACTACTAGTTAATAATGCATGCTCAATATCGCTTTATTATATCTGTAGCGGGATTGGACTGGGTCGATCATCGGTGACCAGGTAGCTCAGTCGGTAGAGCACTCGGCTAGTATTCTGAGGGTCCCGGGTTCGAATCCCGGTCTGGCCGCTAAATTTTCTCCTCTCCTGTTACAGAATTGGCGCCCAACTAAATAACCCACGTTGGAAGGGTCTCGTGTGTCTTTGAGGGCGAAGACTTCGAGAAATGAGGGAGGAGTGTAGCGGGATTGGACTGGGTCGATCATCGGTGACCAGGTAGCTCAGTCGGTAGAGCACTCGGCTAGTATTATGAGGGTCCCGGGTTCGAATCCCGGTCTGGCCGCTACATTTTCTCCTCTCCTGTTACATATCCAAATTTTCACCTGGGAAACTTACTTTGGGAGTGACTTGAACTACCTGCAGTATGATCGGAAACAGGAGGACCACCTAGAAAACAAGAAACATATTATGATTCTCAGATTCATAGAATTATAGTACATGAACATGTTTTGTATGTAGACCAACCAATAATATTATTTCATAAATTACAGTATGGACCTAAACAATGGCCAAGTGCAAAGCCTTATATCATTATTTTAGAATCTTTAAGGGCGACATACTACCACAGAGACCGAATTGCATGTTCTTAATCTTATATACTTTGACAAGATCGTATGTGCATGTTAATTACAGAAGAATAATCGATGGCCATAGTACATAGTGTAACACACTGACACGACACACCATGGTATCTCTTTATTTATTCAATCTGATTGAAATACAGATCCTTATAACCACTCCGTTCAATTGAGGATCTGAGAAAATCCGATTAAGGGTCATGTTCGGATGACCTTTATACCACGTGTAATTCAGATCAAATGCATTTTCTGCACGTTGCTTTGTCAATTGACAACGCGATTTCGCCCCAACATATAAATACTATTAGCTTTATTTTGCTCCGTGGGCGAGATGACTACGTATACGAAAATAATTCGGACAAATTTTCAAACTATTTCGTCCCCTTGAAGTCACTGTCAAAATTTTGCCAGCAGCAATTTGATTGGCCATTTACAAAGGTCACCTGGACATGACCCCTAATGGGATTTTCTCAGATCCTCTTATCTAACGTAGTGATAATAAACACAATTAAATAATAATTTCCAAAGTAATAATACTTATACCAATAAAATTCCGGTCGGTACCCATACTTCTGACATACTGTACATTGTACAAACAAAATTGATAGAAGAATTTTCATTTTTTTTGTCATATAAACTACATGTAACATTGATATAAAACTTATTTTTTATAATATTTATAGATAATGTACCATGATATTGCTGCGTAATAGGGGTCTAAAAAGATCTATTGAGGCACCGCAGACAATATAAGAGTTCGAATAAGATATGTCGTTCCGGGAGGAGGAAAGTAAACATTCGTTTTGTAAACAAAGTAGTTTTCTCGTCCCAGATAGACGGATCCCGCAAATGAACAACAAAGAGTTGTAATAAATTTAACCTCACATTTATTAAATCATATATAAAATTATGATAAGTTAATGATTTTTACAAACAATCGAGTACATCACTAACCTCACTGGTCGGGGTTTTCCCCAAGAATGTTTGGAGTTACGTCACCCCAATTCGGGGCACCTGATTGGGGCAGAGCTCGGGGCTACTCGGGGCAACCTCTAGCAGACGCACTATTAATATTTTATAACTTAATAATAAAAATGTTTCCGATATAAATTATCGGTTTTACTAACGTGCCTGGTGCCGTTGAATAATAAATAAACAATTAAATAAATTTGGAGTTTCCAGTATGGTAAAATTACCTTGTATCTGGTGCGACGAAAATACCACCTTCACAGATGGAGGAATGGAGGAAAACTCGCTGGAGCCACGATACACACATGCGCATCGAAGATCCAGCGTAGCGACTGACCGACCAATGACGTAACGCGACATAAAAACTGAAGGAGACAATAACCAATGAGGGCCTACGTATCTATCTATCTATATTTATTATTACAAATCATAAACAAAGATGTCAGCGCCCAGGAGAGGACGTATTAAATTACTACTGACAGCATTACTGGATACATAGATGTAAATATGTGTTACCGACTATTACGATGATAAGATGAAGTTATCTCAGATATATTATTCTACTAAATAGAGCCAAAGATTTATAAATAATACATTTAAACGGCAATCGTAACTGACACAGCTGATTGCAATAACCTGACCTAGATAACGCAGATACATATTTTCGCAACACTGCCCTCCTCCTAGTCAATATTTGGTCTCCAAATAAAATGATAAATTACAACAAAGGAGAAAATATGCCCTAACATTTACAAAATGACAACATGTTAGATAAGATAAGATAAGATAAGTTTATGGTAAATCTCCTAATTACATTACAATGCCTTTCAAACACAAAGTACAAAGCACAATGACATACATTTCAAACATGTATGAGTATCAATAAAAACATTGATTCTTTAGATATTATTTAGCAACAATAAAACAATAAGTAACAATGACCACTATATTAGTAACTGAACAACAATGACAATAATACACGGTATTATCAATTTCAGTAGTATTTCAATACTACATGGGATATTAAAAAAAATCACAGGGTTGTATCCCATTAACATAGATAACTTGTGGAGAATAATGATAAACTCACAAACCACAAAATAATCCTTGTTTAAAAAAACAGATTGTATAAAATACAAGGTCTGTCTCTTCCTGATAGCAATAACAACATAGAACAATGCCTATATATATGAGAAAAACATGAAAAATAAATAATTTATTTAGTAACAGGTATTGTAAGTTGATTAGAATAATAGAGTATCTTACAATGTGCTTTAAACCTGTTCCATATACTATACTATAAGATCCCCCGACCATCCCAGATATTACTGCCTAACTCCTAACTCTAAAATTCCCATAAATATGGACAACATGTACCTATTGTATCTAATGTAACATTTCTAGCTTCTCCCTAACCCTAACCCCCAAGTTGTACAACCTATAAAACTCTGATTCAATCTCTAATTCTACCAACTCCTTAACTGTATCAGGGAGAAGTACTGGCCTAATGTTCCCTCCATAGCGTAAAAAATTCAAAATTGTCCTAAAATGTAAGGGGTCCCTATCAACGAAATAATTGGTAATACTTGGTAACAGCATATCGGTGAAAAAATATCCGCTTACCACAGTCAGGGTCGCCTTGGAGGTGCTGAATTTGGTACCACCTATATCCAATATTACAAGGCCATCATCACTAGTGACATCACTGGTCTTGAATGTCGTTGCCTCACACGGTCTAGGGTTCTCTGGCACTGACACATACTGTGACACGGCCTCGGAGTCCCCATTAACAAGGAAGGCTAGTTCGTCTGGAAGGTCCTCAAGGATGTCCTGGAGGTCAGTCATCATGTCTGGTCCGATTTGCTGGCGGTGCACCCTGGGTGGGTCCTCTAGACGGCTGATGTAGTGGCAGTTCCTCACTCGCTCTCTCCACCAGAGAGAGGCCCTGCAGGTATGGCGTTAGAATTGTACCTGCTGCCCCTATTGCATGATCGTAAAAGGCGACTAAATTTAGGATCTTATCTTTTCTCTTCTTCCTAACGGACTTTACCTTTCCTAATGCCTCCCTTGGCACCGCCTCACTTTTGGCATTGTGTTGAGCGTTCGCCCCTGTGAGGAAGGCTCTGGGTTCTGTCACCTGGCCAAGACAAACCAAAGTCTATAAAAGCGGTAGTTTCTGCTCCTGCTTAGCGCTCAGCATACAGGGAGTGGGACGACTGGTTCGCCCGTTGTCAGTATAATGTGACCGGGTGGGGTGTGTTGCTGTTTGTTGCTTGCAATGTTTCAATTTGGTCCGAACGTTTTCTTTCACGTTCTGCGCTGGTTTTTAAATCGTTCACACTTTGTTTCGAAAGATGTGACAAGTTTCAGTAATTTTTCCTTTTCGTCATTTAACACATGGCACCTGTCACTAAGAACGTTGATCTGCTTTACCTAACGTTTGGATGTTTCACTTATCTGTCCACTACACGGTTTAATTTGCATCTTGACCAGCTCATCATTGCAAACAGATGCAAAGGGTGCAGAGGCGAAAAATCCCCTTTTTACTCTGAATTCTCAGTTGATCTCTTATCTTCTTAGCTCTGTTGAAAAACAAGGACTTAATGTTTTATTTTCTGGCACGGGCAAGGAAATCCCATTAACCTTACTCGGCGAAAAATCCTATTGGGGAAATTTATTCTTATGCCTACACATTTTGACATAATGTCCTATCCGATCACATGACCCACATTTGGCTTTGTTGACAAAAGCTGGGCATTCAATTGCCTTTGAGTGATTAGGTGAACAACACCTACTACAAACATGTGACTGTGTGTTGGTTGGTTGACTTTTATTTGTATGTGGCCTATGCCTAGTGTGCTGTTGCGAGTGATTTTGTCTATGATGTCTGTCATGTGTTGTGAATGACTGTGTGTGAGTTTGACCATTTGACTTAATCACATTTACCTCCGTCCGCATTGACTTCACATCCGAGGCCAAGGACTCAATTTTGTCTAGCACTAACAACAAACTACTTGGACTAGCAGTACTATCCTGTACGGAAGTGTCCTGATTGAAATTTTTTACTAAGGCCACCCCTGCCAATTCAGCAACCTTGATTAGATCATCTAAATTCTGTGGCTCTTTTTGAATCACAGAAGACCTGATTTCCTTCTTTAAACCACCTAGAATGATATAAAAAAAATCTGTGTGTCTGATAATTTGCAATTTTAGCCTTGTACCGTACATAATGTACACAATCTAAGACTGGTTGCCTAGCACCTTGTGACATACTGTTTATATCACGATTGTTTGTTTGTTTGTTTGATTAATTAACGTCCTATTAACAGCTATGGTCATGTAAGGACGGCCTCCCATGTATGCGGTGTGTTGCGTGTATGTTGTGCGAGGTGCGTGTTTCGGGAGACTGCGGTATATTCATGTTGTGTCTTCTTGTATAGTGGAACTTTTGCCCTTTTTATAGTGCTATATCACTGAAGCATGCCGCCGAAGACACCAAGCAACACACCCCACCCGGTCACATTATACTGACAACGGGCGAACCAGTCGTCCCACTCCCTTTTTGCTGAGCGCTAAGCAGGAGCAGAAACTACCACTTTTACAGACTTTTATATCACGAACATTTGACCATCGTGAAAATGGTTTAGAGTCAAATCAATCAAGAAAAGCTGTCTCCAGCTGAGCCATATCATTCTTAACAGTATCTTGTAGTCCATCATATCACCGGGAAGCACTACTGTCTAGTTCCAAACTGAGCGCAAATAATGGTGCTGTTCGTTCATCTTTCACTTGCGTAAAAGCAGGAAGTTTTTGAATCTATTAAAAAATATGCGTGGGTCTTCGCCCTTTCTTCCGGATAATTTCCCTAATTGTATACCATGACCAATACCAGCCATACCTGAATATTTGCTAATCTCTAAAATTCGTTGCTCTGCTACTAACGGCAGTTGTTGGACATCTTCGCCGTCTGTATGATAGATAGGTGGCTGTGGTGTCCCTCTAAACCAGTATCGTTGATGTTGATGTTCAGTCATCTACATAGTCCGAGATCATGATTTGGATCCTACGCCAATTTATCAAGGTGTTGTTGTGGGGTTGTACCTGGATTGCTGAAATATACAAGAAATCCTTTTTAAGTTTTTCGTGTTTTTTATTGCTCGGCGATGTTTCAAGAGTGACAATGTAATCATAATTCATTTACAGTATAAAGAGTGTTAATTAGCCTAATGGTAGTTGGACATACATAGTGCTTAACGCTTAGATATGAAATAAAAACAAACATAAACAATGCGTAACGCTTAGACATTAATAAAAACTACATTTAAAGAATCGGGTATAAGTGAATACATGACAGTTCTTTTGTTATATACATCCCATAATAACAGCGCGCTAAATTTAATTGATAACGCTCCGTCAAAATGGATTGCCTTTCCCCGACAATTTCTCGGGGTAAAAACTATACAATAAGTGCAGACATATACAATTAAATTATCAGTGATCGTATACTCCCTAATAAATGTTTTAGACTGTAATTTTAGTTGAATTGATGTAGAAAATGTTGTATTTTTCTCTTCTGCAAGGTCTTCAAAACTAAACCGGAAATTAGCAAAGCAATTATAAAATTCGAACCAAAAGGAATAAGATTTCCGTATAAAAACTAAATTCGGGGTTTTTGAAGAATTCCATAAAATAGTCAACTAAACATTACCGATTATAATGTAAAACTGATAGCCAAAATATAATAATTATTTCATGGTTCAGTGATAAATGATTATTTTTCGTATTTTACACAGACAGTAAATATATCAAATATGTTTCATAAAAAACAATTTAAGTTATTATACACAAAAATAATCATTTTAGATAAAAGCAATACTGAAGTTGGAGACATAAAAATAATTCCTATTATCAACTTATTCAGAGAAATAACTAGGAATACATTATCTCCTAAATAAGGAAATATAGTTACGATACATGTGAAAAATGTTTTAAGTTATTGATCAGGGAAATTATTCTATTAGCAAAATATGCTTTATATACATAAAATTGTTTACCAGCAATTGGTTATAAAACATTCCTATATTTTAAAAACAGAAATATTGAACGGTAAAAGTTCATAAAAATGTAATAAAAATACGTTCAAGGTTTGACTCGCCTAAAGTATACAAGAAATCCTTTTTACGTTTTTCGAGTTCTTTATTGCTCGGCAATGTTTCGAGAGTGACCCAGCACCGAACATCGGAAATCTTGTATAACCCAAACATGAGATTAGCTATTTAGCCACTGAGATGACATGTTTAGATGCTTTCTTAATTATGATGACCAATCAAAGATGATGTATTAATTGGTCAACCGTTCTGACCATGCGTCAGGTCCCTTGCTCACGTGTCTCAGTGACGCGGTCTTGCAGTGAAACAATCCTATTGCGCCTATCGCTAATTACAACTGTTATTCAAACAACTCTAGCTGACAGCAATTAAGTCCAATTCAAAGTCTTTTGGTTCGACATAACTGTAACCAATAAATTCATTCCGGAATGTTAGCTATAACAATAATCTTTACAAATTCGAGTCCGGAACTTGTGTCAGCCGGCTAGATTGCATTTTATTTGTGATTTATCTAATCTAGTCTTTACATCTTACAAATCCTATTTTCTTTGTTGTTTATAGCTTACTGCCAAACTGGTTTTAGAATTAAACAATTCGTACTCTTACAGATGGCCCTGCAGGTAGGACGTTAGAATTGTATCTGCTGCCCCTATTGCATGATCGTAAAAGGCGACTAAATTTAGGATCTTATCTTTTCTCTTCTTCCTAACTGACTTTATCTTTCCTAATGCCTCCCTTGGCATCGCCTCACTTTTGGCCTTGAGTTGAGCGTTCGCCCCTGTGAGGAAGGCTCTGGGTTCTGTCCCCTGGCCGAGACACACCAAAGTCTATAAAAGTGGTAGTTTCTGCTCCTGCTTAGCGTTCAGCATACAGGGAGTGGGACGACTGGTTCGCCCGTTGTCAGTATAATGTGACCGGGTGGGGTGTGTTGCTTGGTGACTTCGGCGGCATGCTTCAGTGATATAGCACTATAAAAAGGGCAATAGTTCCACTATACAAGAAGACACAACACGAACATACCGCAGTCTCCCAGTACACTCACCTCGCACAACATACACGCAACACACCGCATACATGGGAGGCCGTCCTTACATGACCATAGCTGTTAATAGGACGTTAATTAATCAAACAAACAACTCTTACAGAATTTGAGAATTATTTCAGAAACGTTTATTTTCTGAACTTGATAATATTTAACTTTCAATTTATTGACCGTATTTAGCTAGAATACATTTCAACTAAAAATACGGCGTGATATAAGTATCTATGTAGGGTTCCCTCGACCACTTCTCTTCCCAGTGTCCTGTCCGCGTGGAGTTAGCCGAGTAAAGTACGGAGTTCGAACAGGTACCTCCGTACGGAAACCCTAAGAAAAAAATGTCATCATCACCTTCATACACTTCTAAACCCAGTGCTTTCTTTATGATGAAATGTTCTGTCATATCTATCTAACACAGTTTCGAAATCCACCTGGTGTTACGGTGCTATACTTATTGAGAAGTAGTCAAATCAACATCGTCATGAAATCAAACCACAATTACCTCCAAAAGTTGAGCTACTCGCTTGGCAGTGAGAAATGTCCATGATTCAGGATTCTGCTCCAGGTCACCTTATAATTGGAACGATAAGTAAAGAGGAATAACTCTGATGAGCTAATAGCAAATAAACGCGCATATAATGTAGTATATAGTGATCTAAAAATAGGCGTATATCCATGTGCAAAATGTGCGACCGCGTTGCCTCACTCATCTTCATCTAGCCTCTCCTTCAGATAATAAATTAAAACAAATATTATTGTTCATGTCTGCATAAATGACATTAAAACTGTTTTCATTTGTATTTATTTATGCACAAAATGTGCGACCAATTTGCCTCACTCGTGCCTCCAGCCTCTCCTTCAGATAACAAAATAAAACAAATGTAATTGTTCATGTCTGCATAAATGACATTAAAACTAGTTTTCATTTGTATTTATACACTTTTTCACGAACACCACAATATCACATCATTAACACTGTATTCCCCGTTAAAATATATCTCTCGCCAATATTGCCAATACTTTAGTTTACCAGACATCATTTACACTGTATTCTCCGTGAATAAATCTCTCACCAATATTACCAATACTGTAGTATCACATACATCATTTACACTGTATTTTCCGTGAATAAATCTTCTCCGCGAATAAATCTCTCGCAAATTAATATTACCAATACTTCAGTGTCACAGACACCATTTAAACTGTATTCTCCGTGAATAAATCTCTCACCAATATTACCAATATTTTAATGTCACCGACATCATTTAAACTGTATTCTCCGTGAATAAATCTCTCGCCAATATTACCAATACTGTAGTATCACATACATCATTTACACTGTATTCTCCGTAATGTCATTCGAAATTATACTCTCCGTGGGAATAAATCTCTCGCCAATATTACCAATACTTTAGTATCACAGTCATCATTTACACTATATTCTCCATATAAATTGATCGCTCACAAATATTACATTATCACTGATATCGTTGGCACTGTATTTTCTGTGAAATATTTTTCTGTGAAATTAAATATCTCACCAATATTAACGACGCTACAGTATCACATATATCATTTGACACCGTATATTTCCCGTGGAAATAGATAACTCACTAACATTAACGACCCCATAATACCACCGTGATCGATTAACAAGGCTTATCTATAGAAGATAAGGTGACCTTCCTTTGTTCTGACGTCATCGGGCTCGGTATGATAGAAACATGACAGGGGAGAGCCAAAAAACATCTGTAGCTTCAAAGCCGGATTCCCGGGGGGAGTCAGCCCCAAAGGGAGGTAACCCGGGTGTGCTTATCTATAGCCTCAGCGCTTTAGTTGTACTAGGATTTACAACCTGCGGGGTGATTTCGTATTTACAGTATAGTGAAATAAGAACACTAAAGAGTCGCGTGCTTTCCCTGGAGCTGTCATCATGGTCGGAACGAGACACGACAGGAAAGGTTAGTAAGCGTTCGAAAGATGCGGAATAAGCATTCGAATGATACTGATTAAGCATTAGAAAGATGCTGATTAAACATTTGAAATATATTCATTAAGCGTTAAGAAGATTCTGATTAACATGGTGAATGTCAAAGGTCTGAGGCAAGGAGATGTGCTGTTTCTACTTCTCTTTAATGTGACAAAATATCTTCCAATGTCTTTTTATTCTGTCATTTTCAACCAATTATTGATGTTAACCTTTAATTTAAAAAATGTCATGACTTTTTATTTAAGATCTCTTTAAGAAGCATTATGTTTTAAATACCTTTGTCACGTGTACATGGTTTTCATTCCTGAACATTAAACTTTCTCGGTACGGTAAACGACTTTTGAAATGGTTAATGAACTGTTCGGTCCTTCGTAAAACACCAACGTTAACAATGCTTGTTTTGTAAGATTTTGATGTAGTATTACTTTGTAGATTTAGATATCTCACAACAAATACAAAACGCTTAGAATATCTAACCTCCCATGATCCTTCATCTTCAAAGATTTAATTATATAAATACCGTTAAGCCGCTTATCAACGCGGGTCGAAATATTCACGATTTAAACTAAAAATAATATTTATAATAAAATATAATTTAATATTTTTGTTTTTATTATTATTTTCTCGATCTGACTTTCAGGATAAATATGATATGACCATTTTTTAATATTTAGCATTTTCTTGATTATCTTGATATCCTGCGACATTGCGGAAGTATCATTTTCACGGAATTAGCTAGAAATAATCTACAATATGTATATGGTATCTTAAATTTTAGTGTTTTTGTTGGTTTTTTTTAATGTTTTTATTTTTTGTTGTTATTTTTGTTTTCTTCAATTTATATTGTTACTGCTGCATCAGTTCACCTCATGATCAAGGATCACATTTGGTATGAGCTTATTCTTCGATACGGAACGTCGACATTTCCACGAGTGCTTTCTTTCGCGGTATTCAAGGATGAGCTTGATTATTATTATTTTTTTTTGTGTTATGGAGATAAAACACAAAAACAATCAGAGTGAACTTTTAAATAAACCGTGCAGCAGTTTATGATGAGAGTATACTCACTACAACAGAGAGACACAACATCAACATACCGCAGTCTCCCAAAAACCATATGCGCGTCACAAATAACAACACATATGGGGGATCACCTTAATTAAAACATTGAATTATCATACATTGATTTTTTCAACGATTCTATGAAATAAATCACCGTATGATATTTCAATTTCAAAGATTCTTTCTGCTCAACAGGTAGGGCGTTAGAATTGTACCTGTTGCCCCTATTTTATGATCGTAAAAGGCGACAAAATTAAGAACATTATTTTTATCTTTTCCGTTCAAACTTTCTTCTTCCTAACGTCTCCTTTGACACTGTCTCACTTTTGGCCTTTTCCACTATACAAGAAGACACAACACGAATATACTACAGTCTCCCAAAACACGCACAACACACTTAATATATGCTACGCACTGTACACATGAGATGCCGTTCTTAAATGACCCTGGATGTTGTCAGTATAATGTGACCGGGTGGGGTGTGTTGCTTGGTGTCTTCGGCAGCATGCTTCAGTGATATAGCACTACAAAAAGGGCAACAGTTTTACTATACAAGAAGACACAACACGAACATACCGCAGTCTCCCAAAATACGCACCTCGCACTTCACACACGCTACACACTGCATACATGGGAGGCCGTCCTTACATGACCATGGCTGTTAATAGGACGTTAATTAATCAAACAAACAAACAAAAAATGGTGCATCTAAACTTAATAAGCCAAGCAAAACCATTTGAGGAAGGAAATTATACATAAGTTATAAACCGCAAAAATTAAGTTGCTCACTAAAATAACTTGGTTTACATTTAAGTCAGGAAAAATGTGAATATAGCGTTATCAAAGCGCCAGATGTTAGATACGATACCGATATGACCTATATAATAGAAATGTTTACCTGTATGCATGATTATAGGTGCGAAATTGTACCGAGATTTTGGACGTCTGACACGGAAACGCCCCCGCGTATCGTGATTATTTAGAGTTTCTGTATTGTTGTATATCATGTTACCATTAAGAGTTTCTGTATTGTTGTATATCAGATTATGTTACCATTAATAAGTAATAAAGCATTTGATTAAAGAATGTGACCGGGGGGGTGGGGTGTGTTGCTTGGTGTCTTCGGCAGAATGCTTCAGTGATATAACACTATAAAAAGGGCAATTGTTCCACTATACAAGAAGACATAACATGAACATACCACAGTCATAACGTATAACGTAATATGGCCAGTGACACAATTTATCATTCGTCTATGGTTTGGTTTTAAATATTAATGCACAATTAACAGCCAAAGTCATTTAACAACGACGTCTTGTGGATGCGGCATGTTGTACGTGTGGAGTGCATGCGTGTTTTAGGAGACTGCAGAATGTTCGTCTTTTTGTAATAGTGAAGTATATATTAGCCTTTTCTATAGTGCTGTCTTACTGAAACATGCCGTCAGAGACAGAACACGCACAACCCTCCAGAGCACTTACTACGTCACAACATCTATAAAGGAACGTCAATGGCATTTAGCTTTGTAGTTTTATAATCAATTCGACAAAATACAAGCGATCTAATCCCTCTGTCCGTTTGTCCTATAGGCACTGTTACCAACAGTTTATATATAGATAGTACTACCGGATGTTGGTCGACCCATTTCATAGTGACACATTTCCTATAAAGTAGGCCGACACGTAATTGCTATTTTACACCGTGAACTTGTTCGGCTTTTACTCGAACTTGTAGACAGATGGCTGTGAGTTACTTGCATGAATGTCTGAATGTCATTGTCAGGTATACAATTTAGCAAATATTTCGCCATTTTTGTTGATTTGATAATGTTTTTGACTTTACTTCCCCAGACTTGCTAGTATAAAGATAGAAAATAAAAATTGAACCTTCTGTCCCGTTGCTATAACATAAAAAGTGGTTGATTGAAGATCCTTATCTTTTCTTTTTTTTAACGACTTCTTTTGCACTGCCTCACATTTGCACCAAGTTAAGCTTTCGCCCCTGTGAAGAACTTTGGTCGCCTGGCCGAGACACACGTAAGCATTAAATTAGTATCTCTGCGATGATTTGGTGCATAAGGACAGCCATTTTGGTCACGTATTTTTATGTCAGTTTTATCAGCATAGTCTTCGTTTGGTTACTTCATATAGTAATTATGACAAGCGAATGTCAATATTATTTCATAATCGTTACAGATTTATTATCACTGCTTAAAGACCCACTACCTTTCTGAAAGAAGAAAAACCCATTTTCTTAAAAACAGCTTTCCGTCCGTAATATATGAAAACGGTAGAGAGTCATTTCGCTGTTTTGCCGTCTGGCACAGTGATAGTCAACTAACACGCGGTAATAAGGACGACGGCGGAAATACAAGACGACCCGCGTTATGAAAATTAACATTTAATCTGTTTTTAATTTAATTGTTCTGAAAGTGATTTTGAGTGTAGTATTAACACAATCTCGTTTTAAATTCCATTTTGAAAACTAAAAATCGTTCCGGAAAGGTAGTTGACCTTTAACGTTTAGCATAGCAGGATGTGAACGACTGGTTTAACCGTCGTTAATTTGAAAGCACGTAAGTAGGTATGAGTACCGCTATCATAAAAAGACAAAGTGAATATAGCACCGTCTTAAAAGCACACATATGCTTACCATACATACTTAATAAATTACATAATGGAAGCTGGCGTGTGCTGATAGTGACACGCCAACGAATATTTAGTATTTTCATATATAATCTAAGAAAGTCCCTTACACACATCTAAGTCCAATAGGAAGGGCGCACGTCGTCAGTATAACGTGACCGGGTGGGGTTTGTTGTCTGGTGTCTTCGGCGGCATGATTCAGTAATATAGCACTATAAAAAGGGCAACAGTTCCACTATACAAGAAGATACAACACGAAAATACCCAAGACACGCACCTCTCGCACTACATGCACGCTACATTGCTGCATGGGAGGCCGTCCTTAGATGACCCTGGCTGTTAATAGGACGTTAAAATAATCAAACAAACAAACAATCTTGGGAACCTTAGAGTTGACTAGACAGAGGATCTGACATGAGATTTAAGGACGTGCCAGGTTTGTTGGTGTCTTACAATATTTATGACATGGCCGTATGACATGGCTGAACAGCACAGTTATGTGACTCCATCAGAAATCCTTGGATTTGTGGATTCTGACCTATATTTGCGTGTCATGGTCAAATGCCCCTTCTGTTTATTTCATGTCGTCAAATTTTATTGACAACGATTGTATATGTCTACTGGATTAACCAACAGACAAAACCTATTAAGTTTTCTCCAATAGTGGCAAAAGTGAGGAGAAAAACAATGAAACAAATTAGACAAAAATATTAAATGAAAAATCATAACACGGGTAAGGAGACATAACATTAAACATATATAATCACTGGCAGGCTTGGACCGGGCAGGCAGCTCCCTTCTGTTCCATTACGATTTCGCTGGTTTGGAATTACATATTATGGTGTATATTTATTTTGGTATTCGTCTTTCTCTTTTGTTCTTTCAGATCGGACTTGAGACTTTACTTGATAAATCTAGCTTACTTGAAGTATTATCTGATAGTTTATCAAAACGACAGAAGCGACAAGCGGCACCTGACTATTCAGCTTTACTACAACAGTTTGTTGCAATGGAGGTATATATTCTACCGTTCTATATTTAACCATGACACAGGGGACTGCACATGCGTATACAACTCGCGCGAAAATATCAAAACATACAATAATAAAAAAGGTAAAAAATATCCTAGCGTAGGTAACAAGACTACTATAAACCATCTTTCTTTCGCGTGCGATTTACTTTCGCCAATTTCGCGATCCAAGAAAATTCGCCAAAAACAATTCTCGGCGAATGTAACATTTACATCATCGATTCTGATTGGAATTTCTGGACAATTTTTTATATTCACAAAGTTGTTTTGAAATGGAAATCGCGAAATGTATTCTCCCCGAAAGAAAGTTGGCTTACAGTATTCAGCGATACTGCAGCAGCTTGTTGCTACAGGGGAGTACGCATGCGTATTAAACTTACTTGAAAATATAAAATCATATGATTATAAAACAAAAAAACAACAATGTTTTAGCGTAGATAACAATAATTTTTTTAATGAATCTAAAATTGATTTACTGTTATCATTTTCTCATTTTCAGCTTCAAGTCTTACAATCATACTGTGCCAACTCCACAAAGATATGTGTAAGAGGTAACAAGAATTCTTTACATTTGCTTATAGTTCAACCTTGCATGTAACGATCTGCTCCATTGGCTTAAGCATTTATTTACTTCACCATCATATATCCGTTTGAAACTTCGTTTCCTATTGGCTTATATTAGTGACAAATTTATATACCACGTGATACCCCTAACATTTCATAATCACCATGCCATTTTTGCCTTGGATTGTGCATGAGCGATACCTTCGCTGTAATCTCATTGGCTGACTGAAATGAAAAGTTGTTATGCTCCTTTTGGGAAAAAAATGTGATTTTTTTAGCCGCTAAAGCTAGGTGGGCTAGAAGTTTTTTGTTGAGGAAGTTTCCACTCTTTACATGTATTGTACGATACAAAGTATGATTTTTATTCCGATTTCTGTTCTAGACCCTTAAATGGGCTCTCTGGTGGATCCAAAACTATATAATCTGTAACTTTTTCTCAGATCCCATTGACTAGAGTTACTCCCCTAACATGTTGGACACGCGTGAATGTGTCGTTCTAACGTTACTATCTTTGCTCTTTACCATAAAGCAGAAAACTTCATTTATCAACTACAATATGACGTCGTCTATTCCGCCTAATAGATTAGATTTTCATAGAACAGCTGTACGAATAAACATGGCAGAAAAAACAGTGGTTTATATAAAATAGGAAACAATAAACAAGTCATCATTAATAAAAAGTCCCCGCAGAAAAAAATTTATCTCAGAAAAATAAATTTATCCAACAAGGGAGCAAAAACCAGCTTAAAGTACATTTAGTCGTTTTGTATTTGCCTCAAGCTTGATAAATGAAATATTATATTTTTCGGAACTAATGCGGGCTCACCAAGACAATGAAAACATTAGTATTTGTTTGTAGAGTGGTCGGTCTGTTTTGTCAGTTTGTGTTTTCAGTATTTAAAGATTATTTATCTAACATTCGTTTATGTTCCTCAGGTCAGCCAGGAGAGAAAGGTAAATCTATAGTTATTTCTATCAGTCTTTGTTCTTGAAAATGTTCACAAATATTTTAGAACTTATTTTCTCGGATTTTTGAAGCATAGATGTCACTATTTTTCAATTTTCATCAAGGTATGAAAGAATTTTGTTTGCAAACTGGGTGAATCCGCATAGCGGATTCTCACAAGAGTGTTTATTATCAAGGAATTATTTTCCCGAATCATTACTTAACGTCATGATTTCTATTGTGACGTCACGATTACGTCGGGTTTTCGCGCCATTCTAAGATATTTAGCCCATCAGATGGTGGGCTATTCAAATCGCCTTTCGTCTGTGGTCCGTCGTCCGTCCGTCCGTCCTTCCGTCCGTTAACAATTCTCGTTATCGCTATTTCTCAGAAAGTAAGGGATCTGCCTTAATTTTCACATACAGGTTCCACTAGGGGCCTAGTTATGCATATTGCATTTTGGGACTGATCGGTCAACAAGATGGCCGACATCTTGGATTTTGATGGGCCTAGTTAAAATTTGTTACCGCTATTTCTCAGAAAGAACTGAAGGGATCCTTCTCAAATTTCACATGAAGGTTCGACAAGATGACCGACAGGCCGCCATCTGGGATTTTGACAATTTAAGTTCGTAACCGTTATTTATCAGACAGTACTTAGTAACCTAGGGGTCTAGTTGTGCATATCGCATTTTGGGACTGGGCGCCGACAGGACGCAATCTTGGATTTTGATAGTTGAAGTTTGTTACCGCTATATATTTCATTAAGTACTAAAAGGATCTTTATAAAATTTCATATTTAGTAAAAGTTTGAAAAGCAGAGAAAAGATCCCTCTTTCTGCCGTCAGATGTAGATCATTCATTGGTGGGCGCCAAGATCCCTCTAGGATATCTTGTTGTTCATAGTGGTATGACACAATCGGCCAATCAGAAGGCCAGATTTAGCATGAAAACAGAGAAAAATAATTAAACTGAAATGATACAATTCTAAACATGTGAATAAAATTTTCCAGGAGAGCCCGGTTTGAATGGACTTCCCGGCTTAAAAGGAGAACAGGGTCATTTTGGTATTTCCGGCCCGGCGGGCCCTCGGGGTAACGACGGTGCCCCGGGACCCATGGGACCGAAAGGTGAACCAGGAACTATGGTACAGGGAATGAGAGGTCCAAAGGGTGACAAAGGTAGGCTATGTATAGAATATCTCGATTACCATGGTGGTTGAGCTTACAAAGGTAGGCTATGTATAGAATATCTCGGTTACCATGGTGATTGATCTGAATCATAATGAAAACTCAGAGATAGGCCGTATATGATCATACAGTTACTAGTGATGAAATTACCGGTCTATCGTTTTGGTACTTTTATGGCATGTAGTTTTATATAGTCGTTGGTACAAGGAATATGCCAACACGAACATACCAAAATGGCTGTCCAAAACACACGCAACTCGTCACATTCAGAGAATATCGACCTCTTTTACTCTGCTAGTTTCACTATATTTTGAAAAAATAACAACCCCATAAACTTAATAGTGTTATTTAATGTTAAATAGTGTTTACACTTTGTTATTTAATTTAAGATATTAACCTCTAGGTTTGAACAAGATAAAGGGAGTGAATTCATAATTATATAGTTTCATCAATATCAAATAAATGTTCAATGGTGCTTAAAATACAATATCTTGATCAATCGTGGTTCGATTTCCTTGAAAATTGACCGAAAAGAAGCAATCATCCATTGCCTTCAATGATTTCTATTGTGACACAATATCATTAATAAAAAATATAATCTTAGACAAGGAATCAAAGATGTGATCATATTATTTATGATGGAAAAATAAGTTCGGTATTTTTTCGTATATAGGTGACAGGGGAGAAATCGGACCTCCGGGACCAAGGGGAACCGCAACAGTGACGTCAGGATTGGATATGAATAAGTGCTGCGATAACTTATGTAATGTTTTTGTGTTTCCTTTGTGTACTGTACTATTCCGTCTTTGCATATTACGTTAGTTCCCTTGCGGGTAGGCATCCATTGTGACGTCATTATTTTTGAGGGGGCAATTCATGTCGTTTTCTCCGAAAAATATGGCATTACGCTCGTAAAAACACATGACTACAAAATCAATACTTACCCGCAAGGACAGATAACTCTGTAATATGCAAATGCAGAATTCAATGTCATTAAATGTATATGTAACTAAATGGCCGTGCCATGATGTTTGGATATCAGATAAGTCTCTTACATATACATGTCACCTTAAATGAAAAATAATTTCTGTCTCTCACTTTGCTGACAGCTCTTTATAACGCTCTAAGCATCCTTCGATTTATAAAAGGGGCATAACTCTATCAAAGTTTTTAAGATGTGGCATATACCCTTTAGTGGAAATACTTTCTGTTTGAATTATTCGAGCCATCTCTCGATCAGTTTGCTAACTGCTCCTTATAACGCATTTGTTGTATGTCGATTTATAAAAGGGGCATAACTCTATTAATGCTTTTAAGATATAGCATATACCCTTAAATAAAACTACTTTCTGTTTGAAATATTCCAGCGGCCCCTAAGTTTGTTAGTCCTCAGACCACGTTGATTACGGCTCCTTACGGTTCCTCAGTAGTCATACCGTGCCAGGCTGTAGGGTCACCGCAAGCGGACGTCACGTGGCAGCCCCCGGTTGACCCACTTTCTCTCGGCCGTTACATACAGGAGTACAATGGCATGGAAATCGTCAATACTAAATACTCGGATTCAATGACCTTCCAATGTCGGGCTCATAACGTGTTTGGAACTGTGGAAAAATTCATCAAACTGATCGTCACGGGTGAGACCTATAGAAATTCATCTGAATCCTACATTTGCATAGTACTAAGCCTCGGGTTTTTTTTACCACATCTTGCGATCCCGAGGGTAGAATATCCCTTTCCTTCATTTTCACGTATAAAAGAGTATTTTCTCTCATACCTCGACGTTTTATTGCAATTTAACTACTATGATTTTCATTTTCCTCCGTTTTAAAATAGATTCGAAAAAAATGTGACTGCAAGTCAATTCTCCATTCATGAAAATTGCGTAATATTTTCAACGCAAAACCCGTTGTTTGTCGCTGCTATGTTCACGATTGAGATTACTTTTAATTACGGCTTCATTTTGTATACCTCTACTAAGTTTGTTTAAAATGGCGATGTTCTGCATATTTTGGGTATATTTTGACATTATTATATTTGCTTATATGCATGGCTAATCCATTGGTTTATGTTCTGTCGATAACATTAATACGTAGGTTGCGCTTGTCCATACACAATATTAAATTTAAAATGATGACATATTCTTTACTTGCTTCCAAGGGAGAAAGATAACCTTTTATCACAATAAAATGTCTTTATATGTAGATTAAGGAAATTTAAGATAATGGTCTAACATTATAATAATTTCCATAATTTTCTTTCAATATAAATATCTATATAAGAAGTATTTCTGTAATGAACTGATATTATAATTACTTCTCTAATGATCTGAAATTATAATTATTGCTATAATGAACTGACATAACTATTTCAATAAATACCTGGCATAAATATCTATATAATGATCTGCAGTAATAATTAAATGATCTAAAACTACAAAAAAATTCTATAGATAAGGTAACTTCCTCTGTCACACCTCCACAATCAACGGTTCAGGGAGGTGCAAACCTTGACATCGCCTGCACGTGGACGGGAACGCCCCCTCCAAACATCACGTGGTCTCACGTGCTTCCTGGCGGGAAATCTATCCCCGTGACTGCCGGGACTACTTTGTTTGCCAACAGCAATACGAGTACACTGCACCTGATTAACGCCGGGGCCCTAGACACCGGTCTCTACCAATGCACAGTCTCAAATGGTCTTGAGACACAAACAAGCACGGCCAATGTAACTGTCCAGTGTAAGTAAAGTTTGCTAACAAGTAAGTATAGTTTTATTTTAACGACACTTATCACAAAAGAAAGAAGGGGTATCACTTTGGGCCATTTTATGGCCACTCAATGATCTGCAAAAATATCTCGCATGAAGATACCTTAGGGTCAGTTGCATATTGTATGCTACTCTCCGATTTTTTCTGGGCTCATGGTAGTTTCAACGGTCAAAAGGTGAAAATTTTCACTTTCATTGTTTAAGTCCTAATTAATTAGATATTAGAATAAATATAAATTTTTAGAAGCTTTTGACTGTAAATCTTGGGTTTGTGAAGTTCAGCTCAGGCAACTGATGAAAAATTCAAAAAGTAGGTCACAGTGACCTAGTTAAGCATTTGTTCTATTTTAGCATTAAAAACTTAAGTGTTTTTACTGAGAACTAAGAGTTTTCAGCAATTTGATAGCTTGAGCTTGATGTTTGGTACTGGATGTTGAACCCGGTTATATTGAAGTCCATGGGGAAAGGAAAATCTATTCAAAATCCAAATTTCTAAATGTAACCAAGGAGAAAAAATATAGATGCGTGTTAGCAGGGATTGTAATCCTTTCTAATCAAGCAGTATTTTGATATTCAAATTTATATTTCAAATTTATTTAGTTCCACTGTAGTTTAAATTTACAAATACTGTAATCGTACTTGTTTTAGCGCAGTCAAATATTAGCACAAAACAGGAACTGTCTATAAAGCGCGCCAATATGATTAAAAAACAGATCATTATCATCATTACGTTTGATAAGAGGATCTGAGGAAATCGCATTAGGGGTCATGTCGGCGTGACCTCTGGAAATGGCCAATCAAATTGCTACTTACAAAATTTCAGGGGACGAAATAGTTTGTGAAAACTGTTAGAATTAGTTTGGTTTATGTAGTCATTTCGCCCAAAGAGTACAACAAACCTAATCGTATATATATACTGGGACGAAATATCGTTTTAAATTGATGTACAATGTAGTAAGATGTGGAAAATGGTCTGTATTTTAATCAAATTGTAATGCTCGCATTAAATAAGCGAAATTCTTCAAAATTTGAGAGAGAGAGAAAGTATGTATGATTGCGTGTGATTATATCCTTATTTACTGTATTGATGAAAAATAGCGCAAATATCAGATCTTCGTTTGCTATAGGCTCAGATCACACCAGAATTCGTAATGTAATTATTGCAGCAAAACCTGGTATTCTAACGGGCCCCCAAAGTCAAACGGTTTTAGCAGGACAGACAATCGTACTCAGATGTGACGTCATCGCCTCGCCTCCCGCGAGCATCGTATGGACATATCCGCACGTGAGTTGATGGCGGTGATCAAATAGATTATACCCATTATAATAAACACATGCAACGATTATTTTGTAAAGTACAGTAGGTTATTTTGTAAGTAACGAAAAAAATGTTTAGATAGATAAAGTTCGTCCTTGATTACCACGCAGAATTATTAAGTTCGTGCGTGAAATGTGATAACGATCTAATAAGACGTTAATAAATCAAACAAACAAACAAACGATCTAATCAGTGGGCTTGTCCTTTTTCTATCTAAGATGTCAGAATGGTTCAGTGTGCTGGATACCAATTTTTTGAACTCGTTCGATTAATTTCATATCATATAACCATTTATGTAAGATCATCTATTAATTCTTTTCGCAGACGGGTACAGCCCCTCCGAAGGACGTATTGGTGAACCCGGACGGTTCTATTACTATTCAGAATATAAATGACTTTAACCAAGGGTCGTACACATGTTCAGCCACCAACAATATCGGCACTACGACAGCCACCGGTCAGATCAACGTTATATGTACGTATATAGGTCAAGATCAACTCATATATAGGTCAGAGTCATATATATTCTTGGTCAAGGTCAACCCCGCAACAATTATCATATTTAGCTCAAAGTCAGATGTGTACATGTACAGGTCAGGTTCAACTGCCCAAAAATTAATATTCATTATTTTTCACTCGGCAGCCCCGGTGACAGTGAGTATAACTCCAGCCAAACTTCCGGTTCACGCCGGTGATTCCTTCACACAACTAACGTGTTCCGGAACTGGTGACCCGAGTCCGACTCTAACATGGACTTCAGATAATGGCGCACCAGTGACGTCAAGTGGCGGGAAATTTCTGTTGCTAGGCAACGGTGGATTGATTATTACAAACGTTGATCCTGACAGCGACACCGGGGTGTATACATGTACTGGAAATAACGGCAAGGAGACGTCCACCGCCCAAACCATTGGTGTGTATCATTTCAGTCACGTAGATCATTCTGCTAATGCTTAGTGCTCAGCATACGGGAGTGGGACGACTGGTTCGCGCGTTGTCAGTGTAATGTGAACCGGTGGGATGTTTTCTTGGTGTCTTCGACAGCATGCTTCAGTATTCATGATATGGAACTATAAAAGGGCATGAGTTCCACTGTACAAAAAGACACAACATGAACATAGCGCAGTCTCCCTAAACACGCACCTCGCACTTCGCATACGCTACTTACACCGCATACATGGGGGACCATCCCTACATGACCATGGCTGTTAATAGGACGCTAATAAATCAAACCACACAAACGCCGTCTCAAGGCGAATCTTTAGGGATGCAAAGGGTATGATAGAAATTAGTGATTTTCTTTAAGGATTGAAGAACACGTATAAAGAGAGCTGCATAAAGGCTTTAGGGGCTACATGGGGATGTGTTCTATGTCTATCTACGTATGATACGTCGTATAGAACATGTTTCCGGTTTTAATACAACGGTAGGGAATGTGGTGCATAGTACTGCTGCATCAAGGAGGAGAGTGAGTTACTGTTTGTGGGGAAAAGGAATATTTGTGTGTGCCCTTTGTACGTAGCAGATATTTGTCTGAATGCATATGCTTGTTCAGATTCTATATACTTGATAACCGATTAAAATTTCACAAAAGGCTGCTATAACGGTTTGCTTAATTTCGAGATTGAAAATGTAAACCGGAACTTAAACTAACAGCTTCCACATTAAGAAATTTTAATGTAAATTAAATCATTTTTCTGTTTTTTTGTTGTTTTTGTTTTTTTGGTGTTTTTTTTTTTGGGGGGGGGGGGTGGGGGGGGGGGGGGGGGGTTAAAAAAGTTGAAAAAACTTCTATTAGCCACTTCGAAAGTTACGATGTTTATTAAGGAGAATCATATTTATTATATTCAGAGTATTTCGGGTAACCACGCCGAGAAATGAAGTTTGGATATGAAAGCTACACTAACCTCCTCGAGATAATGAATTTTCTACTAAATTGTAATTCCTTATATACCAAAGTCTTCGAATAACTTCTCTAATAATTTCGAGAAAACAAAGTTGAGATCGTTTTAAAGTTGATATTTAGATGATTTCGTTTGTAAGTATTGTTATCTATTTTTAGTATATAACGATCTCGGGGATCTTTCCTGCACGACCACATTTGCTGACTGTTCGACAGATATCGGACGAGCGTGCGGGTAAGACAAATATTACTGCAATTTAATATGTTCTTTTTTAATTATTTATGCCATCAATTTAACAAAATTTGAAAGTTTTAAAGTTCAGGCGTGATGGTGTATTGTCGCCGATTTATTTTCTAAATTTGGCAAATTATGAAGCATTTAAGCAATTCTTTTATTAAGATATTATCTATTTTACTTCAAATTTGGTACGTATTAATATGTACAGAAATTCACCGACAACAACTCAAACAGAACCGAAAATCTAAACATGGAAAAAATGTAAGACATCGCAAGTTCCATCCATCATATGTTTTGAAATTTCCAAACGTCGACATGATTTTGATCGACAACTTCTACCTGTTTTTAAACTCACTGCAAGTGATATTTCTCACAACCTTTCAATCTCCAATTTCTACTTAAGTATAATTTTGTTTTGTTTCCGACAGAGGGCGCTGTCCAGCAAATTGTAACACACAAGGGGGCGCTGTATATGGATACAAACATTATACATTGGTAAGTATTGATAGTTACCACGTGACCCCGTGATACAGGTATATTTTTAGTGTTACCAGATTAATAATAACGTCACATAGTGCTGGAAGTGAAAATCAGAAGATCATATGGAATTGTACAGTGACCTAATTTTAAAGAAATATATAAAAACCAAATCAAATCTTTTGTACCAGTGACAAGATAAAGTAAGTGCAATGAAAAACAATGGTGATTTCTTGTTCTACTTGTTCGAATTCAATGTGTATATTAATGTTTTTCCCAGCAATCTGCCGTGTGTCTATCGGCGCTTCACTCCGGATCTACAGGAAGTGACGTCATTTGGCATATAACGCAAGGAGGAAGTACATTTGAAAGTAAATTGAACAACGGAATTCAGAGCCAATTGTGAGTATTCTGTCACATTGTAAGTCAATATTCAAGTAGGTTATTCGTTTCTGTTGTAAAGGATGCGCTGATTTAGTTTTATCCTTTTATATACATTGTATCATAAAACTCTATCTAATCAGCAGGGGCACGGATATTATTCATTAGATATAATAGTAAATAGATACGTCACATCCTGATATTGATACTAGATCAATAATATCATATTCACAGTATTTACGTGCCCCTGTGATCTAATGAAACTAATTTCACCAAAGCATGTGAAAAAGTTTTTTCATTTGGTAACACAGACTCAATGATTGATTAGCATAACCACAAAAAAAATGAAACTGCTACTTACAAAACAAAATGTCATGGATATTTACTTATTATCTTTGCAGCTCCGGCCCGCTTGCGGAGTCAGCAGAGATATGGAGCGGAACTTCTGTCCCTGCACGACCAGCAACCGTGCCACTGATTGGATAATCATTTCACCAATCAGACTCATCCTAACATAAACGTTTTCTGTAGTGCTATTGTGATTATTATTGACGGTTTCGTCATCATTTTCCGTTCATGACGTTGCGCACACAAAGAAATTACGTAAGTCTCATCAATGGCTGTCCTGAAAAGGACGGAGAGCGTTATATCTATATAATAAGGGAGACAATCGCATCACCTCACTACTACAGTATTGTTTTAGTAATTGTTCAGATGAAATCCATTTAACTTATTAAACAACGTACATACAAAATGTACTTAGTTATTTTTTCTACTCTACTAGCATTGTACTTTACTACTAAAAACTTAAAAAATTGATTATAAACATACCTAATGTTTTGTTTCGGATTGCCCCTGCGAATTGAAGTTCATGAACTTTCATGAACCATGAAATGTTCATTAAATTTTAATGAATAACAGTTCATCAAATGTTCATGAATCTGTTCGTGAACTGTTCATGAACTATCCATGAACAGATTCATGAACCTGTTTATGAACTAAATATTCATGAACTAAATATTCATGAACAATTCATGAACTGTGCATGAAAATACTGTGTATTATTTCCATTAGACCATTTAATGTTCCAGAACATTTATGAATGTTCATGAACTTAGTTCATAAACTTTTGATGAATAGTTCATGAATGTTCATGAAATATTCATGATTGATTCGTAGGGGTGAAAACGATTCTTTGATTTCCTTTCAATGTTATGGGGGCCGCAGTTACCAAATAATTGAGACATTCTGAAAATATCGACACAAACCCGACACCTGTTCGAATCCAATGTTGGATATTTGTCAGATTCTACTGCTGGTCGGTGCTTTTCGCCGGGTACTCCGGGATTGCTATACCACTTAGATTTCCAGGGTGGATATGGCGAAAGTTATAGTAACCCCTGAATTATCGACAGTGATAGTATCCCCTGAAATTTCGAGAATGACCGTTTGTATGCTATTGAAGTAAAATGAAAAGCCCACATTTTCAATGGTGGTACTGATGTAAAGTAAGTAACTTTTGTAACTGAAGAAAAATACTATTTTGTCTGCCCCTGTTTTTGATAGAGAGTGAATACAATTTGTCATTGGTGGAACACAAATTGCGTTAAAGGGTCACTACCTTTCCGAAACGGCTTTGGATTTTCAAAATGGGAATGTAAAACGATATTGATAATTTTGTAGAGTGGCAAAAAGTTGCTAGCTTACCGGTAATACTACAATTATCATTACTCTCTGAATAATGTATTAAACGAATTGATGGATTTTGATCACACTCAAAAAAGTAGCACATGTGACAATATAGCTTGTGATTGAATTTGAAGTCAAAAGGTCAACTACAAAGGTAACTGTTACTAAAAATAGAATTGTGTCACAAATGTTAGTTTCCGGATGACAACTTGAGAACACATCAATGAAATGTGTTCAAACTTCATACAATGATAGCATAAGTTTTAATAATCACTTGACATAGATTAAAAAATGTAATTAACGACAGGGGACGTGTGTTGCTTGCAGCACTTACTGTAATGTTTTAAGTCAATTATTAAGAATTTTATGATGATCGTAATACTAATGTTAAGATGATAATTTGTTTGTCTCTACAAAATTACCAAGTTTACCAATTTAAAAATCAAATATCGGAAAAGTTGTGTGCTTTTAAATGTACATAATTATACATTTGTTAATGTAAACATGTTTTACTTAATACTTGTTAGAGATATCTTTATTGTATTCCTTTTGATTAATCATAACCTTTTAGTTAGGATTAAATTATTCATTTCTGCTTGTTACGAGCATTTTCATTGGTTTAAAAATTTACTTTATCAGCCCGTAAGGAAAAAATAACGTCGCCGTTTGTGACGTTGCTTCTGATTGGCTGAGATGACGGCGTAATGATTCCATAGACAAAAGAGTCCCAGAATGAATTTTGAGTATTGAAGAGATCATCTTTAGTAATTTGAATTATAAGGATTAATTTGAATAGATTTTTTATGTTATGGAGATATAACACAAAAATCTTGAGTGTACTCTCATCATAAACTGCTTCGCGGTTTATTTAAGTACACTCAGATTTTTGTGTTATATCTCCATAACATAAAAAATCTATTCAAATTAATCCGTAAGGAATATACTCTCTCTATATATATGTATACAAAATTTTACCTATGATACATGAAAGGAAGTGGTCCTTCAACTGTGATGTTGATTTCAGAAATTTACATCCTATTGTCATCTGATGTACGCATAAAGGTAATCAGTTTATGCATATCTGTAACACCTGGTATTGTTACAATGTAGCTAAAACATACCTTGGTGTAATTTAAGGTGATAGATCGTTTATTTTTGTTTATTGCCATGACGACACGTCTGAAATCAACACCAGGTAATCTGATTGTTTCATGGTAATACGCAATAACATCGTCACTCATAAAACAAGCCAGAATATACTTAACTTTATTAAATGTGATTGATGATGTTTTGCTTACTCTGAGAAGGATCAAAGATGGATCGTTTTAGAGAAACTCCAAGACGAGTTTTTTCGAGACGAGTTTTCTCAAATCTCGTATAAATTGTAATTTTACTTGATATGTGTTCCATCAATTTACACGAACATGTTTCGTTTATGAGTATTTATGCATTTGTACCGTACCGTAACATTATTTTATACTCAATTACTTTTATTTTCTTCAAAGTAAGATTGATGATGCATTTGGAATTTCATCATAATATCTCTATATATGTGCGTACAAACATACGATACATCAAAACTGATGTTTTATTCATAATTAGCATAATGTATTCATAGAAATCAAAGAATAATTTCAATACATCATTTGTTATAAATTACAAAATGCATCGATACGACAATGCATTTTTATGGGATGACACGTCTATTGTCTATATATACAGTACAGTAAAACCTATTAGAACCGGTCCTTGTCTTGTCCGGCGTAAGGATTCCGAGTTATTCAGGGTTTTCCTTCGTAATTACAGTAAATAAAACATTGAATATAAAATTGGTTACTGATTTTTCCACGTGTTAAATCAAGACATGTTTTAACAATCTAATTAAAATATGCGTATCTTAGAGCATCGTAGTGGAGCGGAATTGCAAGTCTTATTTTAATTAGATTGATGTTTTAATTACTGCTATTAAGAAGGAAACCCTGTACAATCCGGAATCCTTACATACCGGCCAAATATGCTGGTCCCAATGACATCCGTTTTAAACAAGCCATACTTAATTGACAACATTTACGCATTTATGAACTAATTTTTAGAGACGATTTATCGCTGTAAAACGACAGTTATATTTACAAATTTCTTCAACAGAACTTCAAAGTTGTCACTTTCAAAACGGTGAACACAGTAACTTACAATGATATGGGATACACATGTATTTATATTATATTGACAACATTTACGTTTTGATGAACTGAATTTGATAATTTATTGCCGTGAAAACGACAATTATTAATAATTTCTTTAACAGAATTTCAAACTTGTCTACATAAAAATGCTGTAGCACAGCAATAAGGATATAAGATATTCTTAATATATTGACAACCAGTTCTCTGATGTATGACATTGAACTGATACCGAAAGACATTCTTTCACTTTAAAACCAAGATTAAATTTGCAAATGTTGTCAACACAACAACAAACCTGTCACTGTAAACCAATGTTGTCAACACAACAACAAACCTGTCACTGTAACCAATGTTGTCAACACAACAACAAACCTGTCACTGTAACCAATGTTGTCAACACAACAACAAACCTGTCACTGTAACAAATGTTGTAACAAAAACAAATGACAAATGACAAAACTAAAATACAAAAAAAACAAATGTATTGAACATTTACATTTTGAAGAAAATTAATGAAAAACAATTAGGTATTAAAAACTATACCAAACATTTGATTCTACTCTGACGTCACAGCTTGTAACCTGATATATCACAGCTGCATTATGATATTATCAAGAAGATAATACAGGTGCCTTATAATTTCTACTTTGCATATAACACGCTACCTTAGTAGTTATCTCCCTTAGATAGTCTCCCTTTTCGGGTAATGAACCATTGTGACGCCATGGTCATAAACACGTGACGTTTTAATCAATACCTACTCACATGGGCAGATACTTATGAGTCAGAGATGCATGGGTAAATGGCATCAGAACACATATCAATGAAAATATTTTGACAATTAAATAAGTTAACAAAAGACTAGACAACACTGTCAATATTGACGTCATCAATTAACGCTAGCACCACTGACCTCATCATTTAACACTAGCACTAGTGACGTCATCAATTAACACTAGCACTAATGACGTCATCAATTAACACTAACACTTATGACGTCATCAATGAACACTAACACTCATGACGTCATCAATTAACACTAGCACTAATGACCTCATCAATAAACACTAACACTAATGACCTCATCAATTAACAACAAACATTGGATGGTTGATCCAGGACTGAACAGTATTTAACATTTGATTAAGGAGTCTTGCGTCTATTACGTACGGGGCTTCATCTTGATTGTCTCCCTCTATTTTATCAGGTTCAACAATATTTAAATTATGATATGAAAAACTTTTCGTGTGTTGGCTGGCGTGACCTGTGTTTGTTTCTTCACGAATGATATTGTCAACCTCCATCTTTTTATCCAGAATACTTTTAGAAACTTGCTGTAGTTTGTCCGATACCTTTGCAATAGGCAATATTTGGGTAACTGCAGAAGAATCCGAAATAACAGAAGTCAAATCCTTTTCCTTTCGGACACCCTCTGTAGTAACGTGATTATCAGTTGTAATTGAATCTACAGTTTTCATTTCAGTTTTATCATTAATTTCCGGTTCTGTTATACCGTTATTTCCATTGGTATTTCCTGTAACTTTAGAATGGTCTTGTATTCCCGGTACAGGTGTACTGATTATATCATCTGTAATGTGATGATCAGTATCCGGTTCTATTTTCGATACTACAAGGGGCTGTTGATCTACAAATTCATGCAAAGATGGCCGAAGATCCATAGCAGCCGATAGGAGTCGAGGGTGGATCGTCATCTTTTTTAGGAAGTCAATTTCGTTAGCATTTGATGTCATCGGTAAAACTAGCGGACGTGCGGGTACACGTGTGACCGATACATCAGTCACGTGTTCTTGTGTCGGTGTTTGTATTGGCGTCGCCATATCGTTAGTGTGTTGGTGTGTTTGTGCTGTCAGTGTACCGTCGTGACCGAAAACATCAACGCCCCCTGATGATGACAATGCATCACCTGTCGTTGGACGAGATTCTGATAAGGACGCATAATCCTGTGAAACTGAACTTGATGTCACATCAGCAGGAGACGATAGTAAATCAGGCACTCCATTACTTATAGTGAACTGTGAACTTGACATACTCGGTGAAGGATTACCCAGTGAAGATTTTGTACTACCAGGGGACGTCGGAGGTGGGGACTTTGTTGAAGCCAGTGTAGATGCACGACCTGAAGTAAGTCCAGTTGTTGTTTTGTCTTCTAGTAGTAACGATAGAAACTGAGGTACACTCACACTTAAATGTCTGGCGGAAGTGACGTCATTCGGTGAAGTTTTATTAACCTTTGTCCGATGTACTTCTCTGAGAGTGAAGCGCGACAGGAAATTTCCTTTCGATAGAACCGGATTGATGGCATTGTTTTTCTTTTTAGATGGCTTGTTAACCTTCATTACTCGGACCTCGCTCAACACAAACGAGTTCAGTCTTGATGAATCGGAGTTGACGTCCTCGTTGGAAGATTCTGCGGAATTGTCTTCAGCATTCAATACATACAGTTTCCCTGTTGAAGAAATGTGTCCATTGGGGCTTTGTGAAAACCTATTGTTGATTGGATGAAACTTTCTTACGCTATTGGTAGGATGTCGCTGTCCAAGTTCAGTCAGAATATTTATCTGGGTCAGAGCATGCCCCGGAGGTTGGATATTCACAGCATTAACAGAAGTGGATTCATCGTCAGCCGAGTCATCATTATCATCATCGCTGTTATCATCATCGCCTTCACTTTCTGACTCATTACTATCATCCTCGCTGCTGTTACTGACATCGTCACTGGTATCACGTGACTCACCATGGTGACGGTGACCATGTCGTGTGTTTCCGTGTGGATGGTAACCATGGTGATGATCAGTGTGGTGCACGTCTCCATGGGAATGCAGATTTTTTGAATCTGGAAATAAATCAACTGATGGCACATCAAAGAACTGCTTTTGAACCACATAACCGGAAGTAGAGGGATATTTCACGGTTTCCGAGCATGCGCATTTGTCTATAGGACATTCGGACTCGCAACATTCCCTCCAACACCATCCTGCCATCTTATCGAATGTGTCATATTCTCCCCTACCAACGCATGGGTTGTCGAACTTGATTTTGGGACAGCCACAATAGCAACGACACGGGGGACAATTACCCAGCTTGCAGTTCGAGTCGCACCAATTATCCATATCCGGGAAATGCTGCCATGTTGGTAAGGCATAACACCGATTGCATTCTTCTGGTTTGTCAGATGAGTATGTATGGTTAACGTTTCCATGGAAATGACCGCGATAATGAGACGTATGATCATGTGCCTCGTCATGGTGAGGGACGTAGGTGGCGCTCTTTGTAATGTTCCGGTTTGACTTTTCATATAAAGAATCGTCGCCAATGGCAATATCTGCACAATTTACGAAACGCTCTTGGTCACCACATCCAATGCATCCTCTTCCACTGTCTTTGTCAACGCCCCAGAAATTCCCTAAAACAAAAAGAAAAGGAGTAAAACAAATTGTTCTTAAGATGAATTGTAATTCAAGCATAATAATGATATATAACGACAATAAACAGTAGCCACCGTTGCACGTGACTTCAAATAAAATGTAATAAATGGAATGAGGCCTTACTTCAGGTTTTTGGGTCACATTTCGCATTGGATTCTGAAATGAGTGCCAAAGCTAAATGTGTTCGTCCTTTATCAGTATAATGTGACCGGTTCGCCCCTGTGAGGAAGGCTCTGGGTTCTGTCCCCTAGTCGAGACACACCAAAGTCTATAAAAGTGGTAGTTTCTGCACCTGCTTAGCGCTCAGCAAACAGGGAGTGGGACGACTGGTTCGCCCGTTGTCAGTATAATGTGACCGGGTGGGGCGTGTTGCTTGGTGTCTTCGGCGGCATGCTTCAGTGACATAGCACTATAAAAAGGGCAACAGTTCCACTATACAAGAAGACACAACATTAATATACTGCAGTCTCCCAAAACACGCACCTCGCACAACATACACGCAACACACCGCATACATGGGAGGCCGTCCTTACATGACCATAGCTGTTAATAGGACGTTAATTAATCAAACAAACAAACAAACAAGGATGGGATGTGTTGTTCGGTGTCTCAGCCAGTATGCTTCAGGGGGATAGCATTGTAAAATAACAAGAGTCAAACTATCACAAGGAGACACAACACGATTCCAGCATAGGTAAGATACATACTCGCCAATAAATTGGAAAGAGTGACCATATAACTTATGTAGTTTATTACGGTTAGAAATTAACAAATGCGCAAACATCCCTCCCAATACTTCTACTGTGTCCTGAAAAGACCCAAGCTGTCAATAGGTCGTTAAACAAAAAAACATTACGGCACATACAAGGTGACACAAAAACAAACAAAGTGCACGTGATTCGTGAGTATGTACATCACATATTACGGTACTTAAACTTGGAACAAAACAAAGAGTGCCGAAATTTTGTTATTTTGAACGTGACCAGATGATAAATTTCCGTAATATAAATATTCGAATTGGTTCGATTAGATTGAACAAAGCAAACCACTGGACGCCGATAGTCCGGAAAATTCGCAGTCCGCACGGAACTGTCACTGAATAGATTATGGATGATAAAACAACTTAAAAGTAACCTGTCTAAAAATGGTTGTGGTGGAAAGTAGTCCCGAACGTGTTTGGCAATCTAATATACACACATACAAATACATCACCGCTCCAATTACGCTTGCTGTTATCACGTTCTAATAAATATTGCTTTGATCTAGATCCTGCCAAGTAGACCACCATCTATGTCATGATCGCGCTTGTATTATACTGAGCTTTTCCTAGGATATCAAGCGTTGATTTGATTTATTAGATATCGTTTATCATTATTTGTAACAATTTAAAGGAGCGAGAAGAAATCAATCCGGCCAACGAAAGTACATACTAAGACGTGATAAGTCTAGTCTTAAGGTAAGCTATTAACTTAGGACTCTAATAAATTTTATACCTGGTTTTATAAGGAAATGTTTAAAATTAACAGCTGTCTCGGAATGTACTTTTAAATCAAATATATATCTGCTAGTAAACCTAACCTGACTTTGGAATGCCGATGGCGTCATTGTTAGCGTCAGGAATTATGCAAGTTGATGAAAGTTCCAAAATGTATTTGTTACCGATTAAAGATAAAATGGTTTTAATTCTTGTTTGCACAAAAGTACTTGAAAATAATAGAATATTACAATAGTTCTATAAAATAATATAATTCTATTTAATCGATGTTGCATTTTTTGTATTTCATCGGGTGTAAAATATCTGTAGCGGATTGAGATTATTTTGTAAACAAAGCTTTTCATAACCCGATAATATTAGAAAATCGAAACATCAATGATTTGAGTGAATTGTTGGGACTGCTTTACTTTAAGTTGAGTTTAGTACGGTGAATATCGATGAAGGTTAGTATTATATTGACATACAATATATTAGGTATTTGAAACTACTTTAGTTTATGTCGAGTTTAGTATGATAAGATTGTGAGTACATTTTTACATATGAATAGAAGGGAAGTATTAGATTAACATATTATGTAATTAGTATTATCAAGATTTTGTTTAGTTGAAGTCGAGTTAAGTAGGAAAAGCTGGTGAGTATCCATGACAGGTAAGTATTCTATTTATATACATGTCCTTGGTAGCCTAAACATCATCTACCTCAACGTGATATTTAATTGACGATACCAACGTCACATATTTTATGCATGGGCAAATACCTCTATACTGTTGCTAAGCGATGGGTTCTTTTGTGTTTTCGCTCAATGGTCGTTCTGCGAGGACATATTGATTGGAAACAAATCATCGAATGTTAAAGTTATGAGTTGTGAGTGAAACCAAATTATAAACGTTTAGTATATGCATTCAATTGTTTATGGGTCAAGGAAGTAATATCAACACTGGATCCTTAATATCTGTAGGATAAGAATTACTAAAAGTAATAAATATAGGAAAAAGAAATAATTCCACGCTGTTAGAATCACTTCTCTGCCCCAAATTAAATTGTTTATTATTATCTTTCATATTTGTATTTACTATGGGGTTGAAATAATTAGTTCGCCTATTTAAGAATAGGGGGAGCTAATGTTGTCACCCCGGCGTCGGCGTCGGCGTCAGTTCAGCGTTGGCGTCCCATTTCACGTTAAAGTTTTTGAGCAAGTTTCTGTTTCGTCAATTGTTTAAGCTTAAGTCATCATAAATGTTTATGATTTTATTTTCCTAATGTGTATGGATGCTGAACGTGATAATACAACCAATTTGGGGCCCTTTAGGGGGGTTTTGAGTCGGTTAATTTGTCATATTTCCATGTTTAAATAGTAAATACTTGAACATCAACTTCTTCTGAATAGGCGAGCTTTGCTGTTCTCCAACAGCTCTTGTTCTAATATATAAATGTATATATTTCAGCTTTTACTTTCAGTAACTTGATGAATGTAATATCAATGCATAGCTCATGGCATATACTTTCTAGGAGAAATATAAAAATCTGTTTGTGGTGAAGGGAAAATGAGTGTATATACGCGGCAACTTATCTCTAAAATTCATACGCTTTTGTTCTGGTAACTAGGGCCCCATTACTTAGCGATGACTGAATGGTTACACATCAAATACCAGGCTATACACATTAACTGTCACAGTTTTTTTATTCAAACAGGCTGTTAAGGGGTCATGTCGGTACAGACATTCCCCCGATTTATATATATTTATGTATAATATGTTGACGTCTTTAATGTATACTTATAATAAAACTGCCATGTAAGTGTCATTGTCGCCTGTATCAACAGCTCTACAAGTATAATGGCTGACCGTGAAATTAAGCAAAAACAAAATAGTCCTCGTGCACTTTTACTTAAATTACTGTGGATAGCACCAAAATAAAATAACTCTCTGTTAATTCATAATAAATTTAGATCAAAATAAAATAACTCTCTATTAATTCACAATGAATTTAAAACAAAATAACTCTCTGTGAATACGTTGTAAATTTAAATAAAAATAAAAATCTCTGTTAATAAACAATGAATTTAAACCAGAATTAAATAGCTCTCTGTGTACTGCACGATGAATTTAAACCAGAATAAAAATAGCTCTGTTAATTCACAATGAATTTAATCTGAAATAAAATAGCTCTCTGTGTGATGCACGATGAATTTAAACCAGAATAAAAATAGCTCTGTTAATTCACAATGAATTTAATCTGAAATAAAATAGCTCTCTGTGTGATGCACGATGAATTTAAACGAGAATTAAATAGGTCTGTTAATTCAAAATGAATTTAAACTGAAATAAAATAGCTCTCTGTGTAATGCACGATAAATTTAAACCAGCATAAAATAGCTCTTTTAATTCACAATAAATTTAAATCAAAATAAAATAGCTCTCTGTTAATTCACAATGAATTTGCATCAAATGAATTTGCTGTTAATGTTAAAACCAAAATTAAGATATCTCTTTGTTAATTTGCTGTGAATTTAATCCAATATAAAATAGTTATCTGTTACTTTTCTCCAAAATAAGATCTACTGTAGGAACTGTTTAGCAACGAAGAAAAAAATGTGATTATCTTACTCAAACCACGAATAATTAGAAATAATGAAGAATTTAAAAAAATGTAAATTTGTAGATTTTAAGATTACCAGTAATTTCTAACGATTCATCTTAAAAGGAAATCAAATAAGTAGACGTTATAAGATTAACAATTTACATTTTGATACAAAGACAAACAAAAAGCTTAAAAAATCGAGATGTATAGGTAATCGCTGTAGAAATTTTCAAAATAACTATAAAAACTTGTAAATTTTAAAAATAGCAGTTACGTAATTTCTAGCGATTCTTATTAAAAACAAAACAATACCTAGAGAGTCGTTATAAGAGTAACAGTTAACTTTAAAACAAAAACAAAAAAACCAAACAAACAAACAAGAAAATCAGGAAATCGAGATTTACAGGAATTTGTCGTAAAAAATACAAGAATACTTGTAACCAAAATGCAGTTTTTTTAAATAGCAGTAATTCCTGACGATTCTTGGTGAAATTAAAACACTAAATGTAGACGTGATTAGTGTAAGGGTTTTTTTTTTTTTTTTTTTTAAACTTCCTACAACACAAAAATAGAGATTTTAGTAACAAATGCAAAGTGTCAGTTGCAAATTTTGTAATCTACCACAAATATTTTTTAGTATTCTTTTTAAATTTGTTAATGAAGATGAATATCTCATCTTAATCTTATTAGCTTTTTATGGCAAGCATGATGTACGAATCACCTTAAAATAAATTTCATGCATTGCAGGGTTAAAGTGCTGTGGTGTAATTCGGTGAGTTTTTATTGGTTAACGTCATTCGTTATACTATCACTTTATCATTATACATTATTTTTGAGTGGTTCCGGACTAGCCCCCTATACATTCCTGTGCCTATATGTGGTCTACCTATAACAGTCCCATGTCCAAAATGTTCCCAATATGATCTTTATCACCAAATAATCTCTCTTAAAAGACTAGTATTATTTGTGATTGGATAATTAAAATTTTGTCCTCGTTTAAAAGCCTTTCAATTTTGATTAAAATATAACTTTACGCATAAATTACAGGATCTGCGTGTAAAATTTTAATCTTTCTCTTAAAAACGTGATTTTATAATTAAAATCTTTACCCTTCATTTAATAATATGTGATTTTGTAATTAAAATATTGACCCTTGATTTAATAATATGTGGTTTTGCACTACACTAAATCCCATGCGAACTGCTAATTAAAATCTCAACCCTTCATTAAATACTAAGTGATTTCGTAATTAAAATCTACTTAAAATATTACCTCTTCATGATAGACATGATGTGATCTGTTCTAATCGTTATACTTAAGACAGCATTATTTGTTTATTGATACAAGTAGCTTAATTATTCATTTAAGAGCATGTAGTTTTAATTAAATCTTATAATTAACAGCATGTGATTCTATTATTTAGATATGATGAAAATGATACCAAGACAAAATTTATGTATTCATCATTATCGTCTATTTTGAGAAGTTTTGATTGTTGAAATTAATGAAAAAGCACAAATGTTACACGTTAATTCAATATAAGCATATAACCAGGTGCTTGAGACTCTTAGGAGAATATTCCTGTTACTCAATCAATTTATCTTACGACCAATCGAGACTTTTACATTTTATTATGAAAAACTGGAAAATATGGTTTATCGCTGTATCTCCTTATAGTACTTTTTCAGAATGCATTAATTTGAAGAATTTTTTCAAAATATTTCAATTTCATCTATTCTCTTATTTATTAGTATCAAAACATACTTTTGACCAAAAAGCATGTAACGGAACAAAAGAACATACATGTATAAATAGATTTTTTTCAATACTTTAATTATATTGATCATTTATTATTGGTGTACTGTGTAGATAAACAATGTAATTATCAATGACGTTAATTGATTGTAAATGTTATTATAAATTACGTTAATTGATAGTAAATGTGATTATCAATTACGTTAATTGATTTTAAATGTTATTATCAATTACTTTAATTGATTGTAAATGTAATTATCAATTACGCTAATTGATTGTAAATGTTATTATTAATTACGTTAATTGATAGTTAATGTAATTATCAATTACGTTAATTAATAGTAAATGTAATTATCAATTACGTTAGATGTAAATTTAATTAGCGATTGCGTTTATTGTAAATATAATGATCAATTACGATAGATGTAACTGTAATTAGCAATTGCGTTAATTGTCCATGTAATCATCACTTCAGTTAATTTTAACTGTAATTATCAATTACGTTTATTGTTATTTTGAAAGCTGATTGAGGAATATAGGTTGACTATTATCCATGAGCATTATCCACTCTCGATATTTGACATGTATGAATATATTTGAGAATACCATTGTTTGTGTGATCATGTATTTTCTATTTTTACATAATCAGAAATGACGTCACTGATGTTCATATCCTGAAGTACTAACCTGTTGTATATTTCCATTGGAGGACACATTGACTGCATACCAAACCACGTGGTATACCGATTCTAAGGTGATGTATACCACTTCCGGCGGGAACAAAATGGATGCCGCCATCTTGCCCTCCTTCGACTTGTAGCACGTGCTGGTCAAGACATTCCTGAGTGACCCTGGTGTTGACGTCATTATTTGGACATAAGCGAAACTCAAACTGACCACGATGGTGCGCAGAAATATCCACAGTAACGTTGATATATTGGTCAGTGACGTCATAGTATCGAACTATGGTCCCAGTGGCATACTTTCCTCCAGCCTCATTTTCAAACGGACCCTGGAAGGGATCGCCACAGACGCCGCATTTCCCATCATGCACCACGGTATTCTGTGAAATCAAAATTATTATCTTGTATGAATAATTTTATTCTAAAATTTAATAACCAACTATCTGTTTTAAGTGCAATTTAAAACAAAATTTCACGTAAAAAGAAAATGCGCTACAAAATCGATGAAAATCAATCGGAATAAGGAGAGGTTGAAAATGATAAATGAAAAAAGACATTGAAAATCATGTGGTTATATCACATCGAAATATAAACATTTAAAAAAAACAAGTTGTTATGTTCAGTTTCTTCAGGGAATCATTTTTTATATAATGGTGTATTTACTTTTAAGGAAAAGAGTAAAATAGTTCATTGAATTGTAAACATTAATTTGAATAGAAGTTTTAAATGTTTTGTATGTATTGACTTATGATGGATGATTGGAATAAATACATTTGGTTTTTTAACTTCCGCACATTAACAAGGGCCATTTAATGCAATGGATAATGAGTGTAGTGTTTCTAAGTGACTCCATTTTGTTTGGGTCTCCTTGTGACAGTGGATCTCGTCCCTACTTTATGGCAACAGATTACAGAAAGTGAGAAGCAACGTCCATGATAAACACGTAAGGGATTCCATATTCAACGTTTAATGAAAAAACTTAAATGTCAAACAAGAAAGTACTTTGTATAATAGACACTGATAAGTAATAAATAATGATGGATATGGAATGATACATCAACGGCTAACTAACACACCCCTACGATTTCACATTGAACTGTTCCAGTCAGGGAACTTCAAGCGTTCCAATTAGTCTTTCGGGGGCGTTCGGGATAGAACGGGATTTTGAGGAATGTGATATAAGATAATTAAAACAAATATCAATAAATGTGATGTATTAGTTAAGTGACGTCATCATACACGAGATAGATTTTTGAGGTACAGGATGAAGATAATTCGTGGTAATTAATATAATTTTAAGTTGATCTCAAACGTTTGCCGGATATGACTTCCCATGATATATACAGATAAATTCACTTTTAGCTAGAAGGACCTAGAAGGACAAATTATTTACAAAAAAAGGTTTCTTGACACAATATACCACAACAGTCCCAACTCTGTGTTATTGAACCCCATTAAGTAAACTTTCCAAAATACCAACGAGGGCTGATAACGTGGTTATTTGGGATTTACAAAATCTCGTGTATACCTTTAATATTCTTCATTTGACTATTTTGCGGTGATTTGTTTTTAATTTATTTATTTATTTTGCTTTCTTCTTCTGTTTTCTTGATGTTCTTGTTTTTTTTTCGTTGTGATGAACTCACGAAACTACTAGCAATCTAATGATTAATGGTAAAAGATCCAAGACATCTTCTTTTATAACATAAGAACAAAAAGTAATTCAAAAAGAACGAACGAAAGCAAACCTGCCGCAGTATACCGTAAACCTTGAAATTTACGCGAGTGGGAAATCTTTGCTAATAACGCGAAGGCCGGTTGATCGCGAAAATTCCCCCTCGCGTAAGCTTCTGTACATGCATAAATTTTGTTGTCAAAAGTATGATAGTTTTATCTATCCTGAAAATAACAACACCGTGAAAGTTTTATGTATGCAAACCGCGAAATTAAGCGCTCGTGAAAATATCCACGTTTATAGTATAAGTACTGATACGAACATTGCGGCGCTGTTGTTTATTGATATACAAGTTCACCATAGTCTATTTGTTGGAATATATACTAATCTTACGTAGAAATATAATTCGACATTTTATTGCAATTTTACTGCATTTATTCTCCTCCAATTGGAAATAAATTCGAAAAAAAATCTCGCGCCTGCAAGTCAATTCTCCATACATAAAAATGGCGTGATATTTTCAACGCAAATCCCGTTAATGCATATTTTAACGTAAACCCAGTCTAGTTTCTGAAAGAAACCTTACCTGATAGGAGGACTTAAGATTAATTACTTACCCTGTATCCCCCACAGAACAGTTGGTTATCATTGTAGTTGACAGGAGTATCATAACCAAACCGCCACAAGGAGGAGCGTCCGGCGGGTTCCAGGAGTCGTCCATGACCCGAAACAAGGATTCCACAATGGTGAATCCAAAACAGAACAGCTACACACAGCATAGTGTCACGTAGAATCTGATTTACAAAGACAAAAGAACTGACGTAAGTTCACAATAGGTTTTCTTTCCTTTCGGTTAGCTTTCCTTGGCTTTAAGTTTCGAGTCAGGTTAGGTTTCCTTGCCTTTAAGGTCTAAATGAGGTTAGGTTTCCTTGGCTTTAAGTTTCGAGTCAGGTTAGGTTTCCTTGCCTTTAAGTTTTAAATGAGGTTTAAGTTTCGAGTCAGGTTAGGTTTCCTTGCCTTTAAGTTTTAAATGAGGTTAGGTTTCCTTGGCGTTAGGTTTTGAATGATCACTTAACGATTGTTTCCACCGTACTTTGGAACTAAATTTATTATCTTTTTAACGAAGTGATGCACATAAATGTCTGAGTATGTCACAGACTGTCTTTTTCACTGGCGCTGTTTCTCTCAATCAATGTTGTTCTTGGTCAGTTTTGCAAGCGAAACATGTGGTTTCCATGAACTACGAATAAAAATCCGAAATGAACGCACTTTCACCTCTCATAATACATTAACAGTGTATGTTCCCATTATGTGTATATCCATTATGTTATGCGGTAAGTCCAACTCACTAAAAATGTTCTCATCCACGAAATTTCATCAAATTTTGTTTGTTTAAAGTAAAATTTTCAAGGTTTTGTAATGATATAACACCTTGAAGCCATCCTTCTTTCACAAAAAAACAATTCTCAGTAAGTTATTCGCATACACGTTTCATCTGTCAAAATAAGTAATCCGAAATTCTACCACGTGTCCATGAGTTAAAAAACGTCTAGTTCGTCTGTAACGTTGAGTTCAAATGTGTGGATTTGTCGTCTCTCATTGTATAGCCTTTTCTCTCGTTTGATGGATGTAACTTTTGAACTGTGAACTTTGCACTTCAAGTATTACGTCACACAGCTATGAAAAGGTAGCGCTTAAGTGTTGAAGGATGAACGTTACACCTGGAACTGATGTTCATGGTGTGGTGAACATCTGTATGATAAAACAAAATAGTTTGATTTGAGACATACGTTATAATAGATATATCACTCAGTAACCGTGACCAAAAAATGTTAGGATAAAAACAGGAGTGTTCAATTTACATTTTGATATCATTAAAGATACTCAGTTACCATGGTTACGAACTGTTAAGATAAAAAGCCGGAGTGTTCAATTTACTTTTGATGGTAAGATACTCGGTTACCAGTTACCATGGTTACGAAATGTTAAGATAAAAAACCCGAGTGTTCAATTTACATTTTGATATTAAGATACCTAGTTGTCATGGTTACAAATGTTAAGATTAAAAAACGGAGTGTTTAATTCACATTTTGATAGTAAGACACTCAGTTACCATGGTAACGAAATGTTAGAATAAAATACCGATACATATATTTATCCTATAATCTATAATGTCTCTTACTAATTAATTCGATATTATTAAGTACACTTTTATATAATTCTTATTCGAGTAAAATATTTTTTTTTCATTTATCCTTTAATATATAAAATCTAATTAATTTTATAGTACAAGGTAAATTTTTGTAATTTCTATTCTAAGAAATCGGTTTTTATGATTTCCTATGATATACCATACGTTATCCTTCAGTTGATATTATAAGGTACACTTTTGCAATGTCTATTCCAGTAAAATATTTTTGATTTCCATATGATATATCATGCGTTCTCCTTCATTTGATATTATAAGGTACACTTAATCTCTAAGAAAATCGATTTTGAGTTCCCTATGACATATCATGTGTTCTACTTAATTTTATATTAGAAAGTAAACTTTTGTAATTTCTATTCAAGTGTAATAAAAAAAATTATTTATCATTTAATATATAGTATCCTACATATTTAGATATTATAAAAAAAACATTATATTTTTTTTTATATTTCAGGTGATTTCAACCGTTATCAATCAAGCATTATTGCAATTTTATATTAAAATATGTTAAATATCATTGCATTCCTCATTATATATATTTTCGCTATTAAAACATTGCCATTACTTTTACACAAAAGCAATTATGTCAAACAAATAAAGTATGAAACTAACCACACCTTGCCTCGGTTATCGATCACTCTCATAAATAATCTTATATTGAATATTCATTTTTGTATAAATGTTCCCCATTGTTTTTGTAAAGGAAAGCAGTGGATGAGTTACCACATATATTTTTGCTGAACTCGGCACTGACGAAAAACAATTTATTTTAGAATTTCAGCACGTGCGCCGATTCGACTGACCTACTTCCGAGGCGCAACCATGTTTGAAGACGGACATATTCTACACTGCTGATGAATGCGATTTTTTCACCATGAAAAAACCAGGAGCAGAAGAATTAGTTTTCAGTTACAAAAATTTCTTACTCTAAACCAATACCACCATTGAAACGTTTGAGCTTCTTCGTTAACATCGAGATAAAAATATTGAAATGATAAATTGCGTCCCGAAAAAAAGTCCATGGCATTATGCCCTATACCGAATGATTGCGCATCCACCAAAGGCGAAACATATTATCTTATATTATTTTTTGTTGTCTTAATTAGACATACATTTTCATGAGTAAACATTAATTACTGTTCAAATGATGAGTATCGTTTATACTCTGTAGGCGGTAGAGCATCTTCAGATGTGTGTGTTTTGAATGAATGTTGCAGGATAAAAAGTATAGATGTTCAGCGCCTGAAAAAAATAAGCTGTAATTCAGGTTCAGGTCAGAAAGAAACGGTTATGGCTCGCCGAAGGCCGTCGCTAAAATACAGCAATATAGTTTAAGACTCTGACCATCTATTTTCTATATATGATAATGGAAGTTACAGTGTAGGTCGGACAGCTACTAATAGCATTCACTGATAACAAAGTAAATCAAGTGTGTCTCATTATTTGAGATAATATGACTTAATAAGTTTGCCAAGTTCGTGTAGCTGAGCTTTCAGTGTTTAAGACCTATGTGTTGTCTAGTCCTAGTTTTCCACTACATAATTCTTACCTAAAATCCTCGGATTCGTTAGACTTGAAGACACAGGTAACTAATGTGTGTACTTATATATAAGCTTGTTTCCTCTCCTCTGATTTTTTCACCTATCTCTTTCTTTTTATGTTAACCTAAGATATATATGTATAACTGTATACCTTCACTTTCTCTTTCCTAAAGTTCCGTGTTAAACTGTAGTATATATACCTTCATATCTATATCAAGCCTTACAAACAATACTAATTACGTACTTAATAACTCGCTAATTCTGACGTAGTATGACCTCATTACACACGTGAGGTTCATTCCTTATATGGTCATGTAGCAGTACACAGTGATCCATCATGCCCCAAATAGCCCGTATCTGTTTACGCGGCGTGACGCTTTGCCGTCATAGCCTAATTAACTAATCATTTTGTGTCTTTGTTAGTTTCATCCTATCAGTAACTCCTCTATATGGTAATATATTTACCTATAAGATTTTTTTTTTAAATTTAGGAAATCCGGAGTTCCTAAAGAATAAAGGATCGACCTATGGACATTACATGGCACATATATTTCTCTTGTGTTCTGACCCCGATTTATGGAGATTTATTAACAGATCTAGACTTAAGTCATTTTTTAAACTTAAATAGTTACGCAATAATGAGAAACATACTTCTCAAATTGAGTTCTTGACCTGATTTCTCGAAATTAATTAATTAACAGATTTAAGTCGTTTTTTAAACTTAAAGTTACCTAATGAAGAAGCACATATGATTTCTCGAAATAAAATTTCAAGCTTAAAGTTACGTAATAGAAAGACTTATTTTTGACTTGGTCATTGTTTTTCGTTTAAGAAATCGGGAACCTAGTATGGACATCCTCGATACCCCAGGGGTTACTATCACTGACGTTATACCCACCCCTGGACTATATCATAGTAGAACAGGCAATGTAGTACTTTGATGTACATCAAAAGAATCGCACAACGGTACACAGTGGTTGACTGTGTGGCTTTGAAGTTGGGCGTCGAACTCTCTGTAGTTTTCAAAGGAAATCGTTGCAGGCCTGTGATTGGCTCAGATATTTTCTCCTGGCCTGCCTTTTGATTCATCATTTAAATTGAGATTTTTTTCCCAAATCGATGTTTCTATTGTGACACCACGATAACGTCGGGTTTTCGCGCCATTCTCGATTTTATTTTTCATAGTGGTATGCCAAAAATGAAATGGCCAATCAGATCTAGTATGAAAAGAAAGAAAACTTTATTATTTTTACATTTAATATCATATACGAAAAGATAAACTTAAAAGGTTCTGGGATTACTAAACCGTCTAATTCCATTGCGTCCTTAAAGATGCTCCACCGGCGAGAGAGCACAAATTATATTCATCATTTGAATAATAATTGGTGTTTGATCGTGTATATAAGTCTAAAATACTAAATCGTCTTCTCCTGTTTTTAATAGTGAAAAAATACCATTTGTCAGCGATGGAACATCATTAAACAGAAAATTTTTTTGATACCTATGCTAACAATGTTTAAGAAATAAGCTGTTGATGATTTTCATTGTCAATGTTTTTACTCAGCAGATCGATCGCTGCGTGTAATGATAATATAATTAGCCACGTGCTTCCGTATCGTCAGTATCAAATATGCGACTTTACAGGAATGTATTGCTTTATGTATTTAAAATAACATTTAATGAACAGGCTGAAAACGTTGTACATTTCTGACGTAGCATGCACGTGTTAACATAACTATAAATATGACCGCGTGATAAATTTACATTTATTTCTTCTTCAGACGGAAAACTATTAATATAATTAGGGCATAAAGCATTAAAGCGAGACTTTAAGGCATGTCACAATGTGTGATGTACATTCCGACGTCATAGATTCTGCATAACTTAAATCGACCTACATTCCTAAACACTATTTTCCCATTAAGTTAACGTAAGAGATTGAGATAGCGATACTGTCTAATTCCCTGTTAATGTCGATGGCATCAAAAAGATTATTAAGTCACATTAGCAGATGTTATATATACTACAATAAACGTTCTAGTTTTATCGATATGGGCTAATTAAAAACACTCACATCCTTCGGCCATAAATAACTAAACTAAACGTCCCCATGTTATCGATACGGGTTAGATAAAAACACTCACATCCTTCGGTCATAAATAACTAAACTAAACGTCCCCATGTTATCGATACGGGTTAAATAAAAACACTCACATCTTTCGGGCATAAATAACTAAACTATTATAAATCTATGTCTGTAAAACATTGTATACTGTTCTATAAATAACTATAAAACAATACAGAGTCATGATATATAAAACGTGTAAATACTTCTGATTGATTACATTACGTCTATGTACGTCTGATATGATTACATTACGTCTATGTACCTCTGATATGATTACATTACGTCTATGTACCTCTGATATGATTACATTACGTCTATGTAGCATACCTTTTGTGTTTACAAAATATTTCATTTAAATGCTCCACCTCCGACGAATGATATTTCCTCTCTATCAAAAACACGAACAGATGAATTTGTATCTTCATTAGTTACAAAATGTACTTACTTTACACCATTGCAGCCATTGAAAAGTTTGAGTTTCTTATTTTACTTCAAGATACAAATATTAAAAATAATTAATTGTGTACTGAAAAAAATACATGGCGCTATGCCCTTTATGGAATGAAGTACTGGTTGCGCATGCTCCAAAAGCAATATAAATGATGTTTTACTATTTTTTGTATTAAGAAGACATATATATACACAATTTAACACCAATTATTGTTCAAATGGTGAGAATCTTTTATGCTCTGTCGGCGGTGGAGCATCTTTAAACAATGGCATTGAAGACAATTAAAATGACTTACATGTTAAGCTGCTAACAAATAAGTCGCGTATATGCAAGTTTATGTCACTTTTTTAAGTTTTCACATATTTGTGTTTTCCTTGATATACCACCCCAATTTATAAAATGTAAAAACAAAAATACATTTGTGAAAAGTAAAGAATTCGAAGATACAAAGCAATTCCTTTTCATGCGTTTGGCATTTAAATGGTGGAATTGAAGTCACTGAAAATACCTTTGATATTATGTTAAGTTTTCACATATTATTCTGTTGTCCCTTGTTCATCAACCCAGTTTGTAAAATACGAAGAAAAAAAAGATAATTTCATTCTGCTGGTATTTCAGTGGTCGAACAATTAATGACAATTCAACTGTCTTTGGCATTTAACCCCAAACATTTAAGTATATGCGAGATTAAGCCACTTTTTTCAAGCCTTCACATACATGTATTGGACTCATGCAATTTGTCTCTAACAAACTAATAGAATTTGTAAAGAGTAATATTTTTCAGATTTACTTAAAAAATATTTTAGTTATATTGACTTTTATATAATTATGATTGATGTCCACCTAAATAAAAAGCATTAGAAACCTTTTTATCAAAGATGCTTCACCGCTGACAGAGCATAAACGATACTCATCATTTGAACAATAACTGATAACTGATGATGTTTTATATCGAATATGTATGTATCTAATTAGCACAAAAACACACATAAAATAATTTGTTTTGCTTTTGGTGCATGCGCAATCGGTACTTCATACCATATTAGGTCACTGTGCCATGGAGGTTTTTTTCGGGACGCAATTAATGATTTTTAATGTTTTATAAAACAAGAAGTAAAATAAGAAGCTCAGACTTTCGACGGTGGTAATGGTGTAAAGTAAGAAACTTTTGTGACAGAAGAAAACTGCTAATTTGTATGGTCCTGTTTTTGAAAGAAAAAAATACCATTCGTCAGCGGTGTAGCATCTTTAAATGTTACAGTGTATATAGATTTTTTTTTTTTTTACATTTTGGCACGCTACACTGCCTCCCTCCCAGTGAATCCAGCTACCCTGCTGTCTCATACTCACTGCCTTCACCTGTCTAGCCTCCTCATCTATCGCTCTAATCTCTGCCCTGGCCACGTCACTGCGTGTCTACTGGTTCCCACTTCCTCATTTTGGCCTTTTAATGGTTCCCATGCCAAGACCTCCTGGTGCTAGTGTTGCAACGATATCATTCTGCTTCTTTCAAGACCTGCTTGGCAGCCCTTCCTTCCTGTCCATGTAGCGACACTCGCTTCTCTGACCTTGTCGTCCACACTAGTACTGTGCCGAGACAGCAAGACTTGCACTTTTGTTACCTCGAACTCCCACGTCACCGACATCACTAGAAGTTGGAGTTTAGTTCTTGAGCTGAACAAGCTACCACTTATCATTTTTTTTCAATTGCGCTCTACTGCTCTGGATGGTACTTCGTTGACGAGGAATGGCCATTGGAGTCTAGGTACTACGACGTTCTGATATATCCAGGCCTTGGATTTCCCAGGAAGGCCACTTTTCTCAGCTGCCTTCATTTAATTTTGCCCCTCCTTCCTCATTTCTACCACTTTGAGAATCATTCTACAGATCTTCTACAGGACATACCTTTCTATGGTGCAATCGGGTTGCCCGCCCTGTCTGTCTGTAGACACAACTTTGTCCGGCGAACTCCTCCTAAACTACTTGACAGATTTTGATAAAATTTGGAACACAGAACCGTAACATAAAGGAGAGTTAAGTAAACTATATAAAGTTGTACAATGTCCCCTATTAATGGATTATTACTTAATTTGTGCAGCGGTGGGTATTAGTCGTCCACTCTGGCGACAGTTCTAGTTGATAACTTCCTCAACATCGACAGGTTTTGGCTGTTGTCATCAAATACATCTGCTGGCTCTTCTTCTTTAACCTTCGTATTCTCTGCCAGATCGTTACTTATTCATCAAGGATTTCTCGATATTTGAATTTAACCATCAAAAGTTTGAAAATTTGTGACATATCTGAGGCCCAAAAAGGGCACAAACCATACATAGTCCTTTGTATTTGAAGTTCATATTAGTCTGAGTGTTTTGATTATCGAGAAGAGGTTTTTAAAGGATAACAAAAAATGTTGTACAACTGCATAACTTTGCAAGAGTTCCCAGAGGGATCTTCACACCCTTCAAAGGAATGATTGACAATGGAAAGAGTGATCCTTTCTCTGCTTTTCAATCTTTGACTACATACTACTAATGGAATTTGAGAAAAATCCCTTCAGTACTTTCTGATATATATATATAGCAGTAACAAACTTCAATTATCAAAAGCAAAGATGGCTAACTATTGGCCGTCTTGTTGACCGATCGGACCCTTCTATTCAGTAATTTCTGAGAAATATCGGTAACAAACTTCAATTATCAAAATCCAAGCGGGCAACCTGTTCGCCATCGGTTCACAATTCGTTACAAATACAGTATGCACAATTAGGGCCCTAGAAGCTTGCATGTGAAATCTGAGACAGATCCCTTCAGCACTTTCTGAGAAATAGCGGTAACAAAAATTGTTAACAGACGGAAGGACAAACAGACGAGGGACCACGGACGAGAGGCGATTTGAATAGCCTGCCATCTGATAATGGTGAGCTAAAATTTCACCTGATTTATAATCTGGTGTGCCAAAAACAATAAAACTTTCATCATTCATTTTATTTTTTAATCAAAACATAACATATACATTTTGTGATACAAATATATCACACCATCAAAAATTGAACACAATGTGAATTCAACAGAGAATATTGGTAACGTTTCTCATAAAAAAAAAAAGAAAAAAAAATATTTGCGATCTCTTGACATTTAACTACTCCTGATAGTTATACATTATGTGTATGACAAAGGGATGATATCGAACTGTCAAAATCCCACAGATTTTCCAGTCTCAAATTTGAATCCTAGAAAATACAAAATCCAACTGTCAAAATTTCAAAATATATTCACCTTGACGACCCTATTCCTCTTCATTAGCACCCGGTATGCCTACACCTAACTTGCAGAGTAAACATTGTATTATGACAATACAAATCTACGCTCTATATCTAAAAAAGTATTTTTCCAAAAAAAAAAAAAAATATATGTGACCGACCGAAGTGGCATCTATATTTTTCCTTCTCATTACATCAACACTTCCATGTCACTTTAAGCACTACTGTCATCTAAGCTGAAATTTAATCAGTTAGATATTGCTCTAATTAGTGGGGATGAGGAAGCGGGGTGTGGGGTGTGGGGTGGGGGGAGGGGGGTGGGTTTGGGGAGTGTGGATGCATGGGGGAGAGGGGTGGGTTTGGGGAGTGTGGATGCATGGGGGAGAGGGTGGGTTTGGGGAGTGTGGAATGCATGGGGGAGAGGGTGGGAATTGTGGGTATATGGGGGGGGCAAGAGTGGGGAGAATAGTTTGAGGGAATCAGGACTTTTAATACTACCACAAAATAAGAGGAGGGACATATATATGAGGGAAGGAATGATTATAGCAAATGTATCACTTATCTTCCTCAGGTCCTGGACTAAATGTGATCTCTGTGGAATTGGGAAACTTACATGGTGTACAGATACTAGTTCAATTCCCCCACAAGCAATTTTTTTAGACAATTCCCATTCCCAAATCCAAATAAAAACATCTACACAGAAAAAGAATAATTCAATTACCCACCTTGAGGAGGTTTTTTTTTTTTTTTATCCGAGTACACTTCCTTGGCGACTATTTCCTCTTTGTATATAACAGAATTATCTCCCTTACAGATCAATATCTATTGTCACATTATTATTTTGCGATAGAAAGTCACATCGGTTTCTCCCAAAAGTATTGAAGTTATGCTCGCAAAGACATATATGACATTACAAACAATATCTACCTGCAAGGGGAGATAATTCTGTATTACGGAAAGACAAAACAAATGAAGTTTTGCAGTCACCACAATACACAGGGAAATTTGCTTCATTTGAATTTCTTTATGTGAAACTCACATGAAATTTAACAGGAGAGATCTGGCTCAGATCGATGATACGGTTCGGGTCTACTGAGACAAACATGGGTGGGGTGTGTTGTGTTGTGGGCGGGAAGATTGAATAAGCACTTATTGAATCAAATACTATAGATATACAGTAAAACAACGGTTGTAACAAACCTCTGGGGTGAGCAACAAATATTCGGTATAAGCGTAGTTCGTTTATACAAATATTACAGCCATCTTATAGAAACCTTGTTATTTACTATGAATTGTTGGGTAGTGGTGTTCGGTTATAAAACATGTTTTTACTGTATACAAGTTCTTATTTAATGTCCTATAGTCACATTTCACTTCTGTCCTGTTTTCACATTTCGCTAAACAAATGTAATTCTCTATTCACAGATTGAAAACATTATTGATTAGATGTATGATTTTAGATTTCAATATTCAAGGTTGAAATCTTTTGAACATATGCGTTGATTTAATCTCTCTCTCTTCAAAGGTTTGAAATCTTTGAAAAGGTGCGTTGATTTCCTCTCTCTGTTCAAAGGTTGAAATCTTTGAAAGGTGCGTTGATTTCTCTCTCTGTTCAAAGGTTGAAATCTTTGAAAGGTGCATTGATTTCTCTCTCTTCAAAGGTTGAAAATCTTTTGAAAGGTGCGTTGATTTCTCTCTCTTCAATGAAGTGAGTTGAAATCTTTTGAATAGATACGCTGATTTCTCTCTCTTTAAAGATTGAAATCTTTTGAAAGGGTGCGTTGATTTCTCTCTCTTCAAAGGTTGAAATCTTTTGATATGCTGATTTCTCTCACTTTAAAGGTTGAAATCTTTTGATATGCTGATTCTCTCTCTTCAAAGGTCTTTTGATATGGATTTCACAGGTCAGGGTAACCTAACAACTCTTTATCTCTTCGTTTCTCCTCCTATTAAAACAAAGCACAGTCACTGATTCAATTTCAATATATATAATCTGTTTTGTAAATGTCATCAAAAAAACTATGACAATTTATCTTTCATGAGTTTTACATTTTGATTTTTCAATGACCAGTATGTATCCAAATCAATTTCTTACTCTAAAAAGGAATAGCAGATATGTTTAAAATTACTTATCTCTCCAATTCCGCTATGCATACATATACTGCATATCAACTTTCTTTCATGTGGGATTTATTTTCGCGAATTTCACAATCAAGTTAAATTCACGAAAGTTAGTCTCTGTGAAATAATATATCACACCATTCTTGCACTACTAAATTCAAAGATATATCCATTCAATTTTAAATCCACGAAAAACTGAATTTCCGAGAAAAGAAAATGTTTTCAAAAGGAAATCGCGAAATTTAGAAAAACCGCGAAAGAAACTTGGTTTACTGTAATAGTGAAGAATTTGACCAAAATGTTTAAAAATAAAAATGGGGGTGCTAAAAAGTCCACAATCTGAAAATATAAAATTTCACAAAATTATTGCACATGAATCAATTTGCAAATCAATCAAATCGAGAAGCTTTCAGTTTCTTCAAACTTTTCTGTTTGTTTGTTTTCAATTCCATGGTTATTAAAATTGCGGCCTCAAAAAGAGGGATGTGTTTTTTTCACTGATAAAAATAGTAATTTGACCAATTATCTATACTCCATTGTTTGTGATTCATTTTGTCAAAATAGGACTTTAATGTGAATGCTGACCCCGCTACACCCAGAGGGAAAACAGCACCTTAAGATGTGATCTCGACTTCTTTGACTTTTGTTGAGCCTGAGACAATACATTAATTAATGCTTTACAATGAATATCTTTTGAGACACAAATAAAGTTTATTTATTTTTAAAGAAATGTGGTTTTTTATATGTAAACAATATATGTAAATTAACAATTTTCTTCTAAGGAGGGTAAATCAACTAGTGTTTACATATCAGATTACATCATCATATTACTTATATAGACTTTTACATCTATATATCACCCCATGGTTACATACCTCAATTTTCCGGCGTCACGTTTTAGATTGTTTGTTGTTCCTCATCGTCAATCCAAACATCTCTTGAAGCTTTCGCTTTGTTACCTGAAAAATGCGAGGTATTTACTACATCAAGATCTTGGTAAATGAAAGGGTTTTATAAATTTGGTTTCATGGTTTTGGGATTTTAGCTTGTGTGAGAAAGATTACTTCCACTAAAAAAATGTTAACAAAGGGCAAAAATGCTTAAAAGCTAAAAGGCAATTAACTCTATATAATTTATCCTACTAAAAAGGGCACTTTTAACTCTGTGTTAAATATAGTTACAAAGGGGTTATTATAATCACATTAACTCTTTGTGTAATATATATTCATACTACAAAGGGCACTTAAACTCTGTGTTACATATCATACTACAAAGGGCACTTAATCTATGCTGATGTTATATATCATACTACAAAGGGCACTTAACTCTGTGTTATATATCATACTACAAATGGGCACTCTGAGGTTAACTCTGTGTTATATATCTTACTACAAAGGGCACTTCACTCTGGATAAATACCTTTTACACTGTATTACTATTAAAAAGTTGAGATTTCTTTTTCTATAAATATGAAGTTAAAAATTGCTGCTGAAGTATAGTAATTTTACCAATTTTTTTGAAACATTGGAACACTATGATCCACTCACCTATTTGGTAACAACTCTCACTGGTCACTGTCCTAGGGTTGTTGTCTTATGGTTACGACACCTTCATACAGTTTTTTCTGAACACGTCCAACTAATTCTCGCTCTCCAATGGCTTTTGTGACTTCACCATTTACTTGATACCTGATTATAAGCAACAATCTTCATATTTAAATAAATAATTATTTTTTCTTTGTTTTCATATCGACTAAAACAAGGTTGTATCATCAGCATGGTACCACAAGCTTTCATGTTTCAAAGGTCAAAAATATATTTTCGTATCTCATACCACTGAAGTATGAGTCTATGAACAATAAATCTGCATTAACCCTTGAAAGGTGTTCAGAAACGCCCGGCGGCTATGACCTGGGCAGCAAAAACCCTGACAAATGAAAGTTAGTTACACAAGATTGTAACTGATGACGGCACTCACAACAAATTGTCCCTAGAAACGTTCCGTTCCGTTCCAGTGTATTCCGGACTATTTGAATAATGTAAAAATAATAGGGATAGAGATTACCCGGACCTGAAACGGCATCCGGATTAACGTGGGACCCACTGTACTTCTAGACGTATGTAAACCTCTTTTTTCTTATACACAAAGAAAAAAAATCTGGAAAAGGCACAAAAACCTTTATTGTGATGTCACAATAGAAACGTTGCGTTGTGTATTGATTTGTAAAAATCCAATCAGATTCAATTGCATGCAATATATTACATTGATGTCACCTATTCTTAATTTCACTTATCTAAATTTTCACCTGTTAAAGAAGAATAAAATTTGTTTTGCAAAACTTTTGTGTCGAATCTGCTACAAGGATTCACAGAGTTTGCAGAACAAAATATCTATATCATAGATTTGAAATATATGGGACAACTGTACATTGATTTTACTATGTACAAAGTTTGCAACATAGACTTTTACTGTTTGATTTGGTAAATTGTCCTTCTCAATTTCGGACTGGTGTATGCTCCTTATCAGCAGCGTTTTCTGTCGCTTAACTGGTGGAAACAGGAAAATGATCTCAAGATCTGTGTCAGTATATTACACAGTGCGAGGACAAGGACCCATTACACTCTGGTTTCTATCACTCCTTGGGATCCACATAAAAACACGACGACCCCCGTAACATTATTATTACAACACCATGCTACCTCAATCTACTTTACCCCCAACTATGCTGGATTCATGCCTCCAAATGCTTTTAACATCACACATTCTATAAACACAATACTTCATAACTAACCCCCTACCTGTCCTAAAACCATCCCACAAAATGTACATGCACAATTTCTACACCTTTCCTTATGCCAGACACGATAGATACCCCTCCAGCCGTGCCTAATCCCCAACCCCCCCCTCCCCCCCTTCCTCAGTTCAAGAGCATCTCCTTTTCCTTTGTTTTTGACACATTTTTCTCACTCCCTCAGCACCCCTTCCCCTTATCCTGATACCCCTACAGTTTGTCCAGCACACATGCCTGACCACCTTCCATTGCCCTTGTCCACTTCATTGCCCCCCTCCACCCTTAAAACCCCTCCCTTGCCCCATCACTGCCCTCCACTTAACCCCCCCCTCTGCCCGACATCCCACCCTTGACACCCACTCCTCCCATCTGATTCCACTACCTGTCCATGTTCTTGCCTATCTGTGATGCACTTGTCAAAAATAGCAGCCAGAGCGATCATGTGGAGATTATACAGTACAAAAGTATTTAAATCTAAATCTATAACCACCACAATTATAACAAGAAAAGAAAAACCTATACGACTTCACAAAAATATGTTGTAATAAAGTACATTCAATACTAATGCCTTGGGCAGCGTTCTATGTACCAAATTTGTGTCAAATCTGTCAATGTAGTTTAGGAGATATTTCTTGACCAAAGTTGTGTCTATAGGACTAGACAGATGAAACAGACGGTACGGACAGACAGATAGGACAGACAGATTAGACAGACGGACAGTGAGGACACACACCAATTCACCCCCATCCCCCTTAAGTTTGTTGTGGGGTAGGATTTAATAAGACTACTCTTTCACTAGTCTTAAATGGACAAGTTTCAAAACAGTCTGGGGATAGATAGTGAGCATTTATGGGACAATTATGGTACAAAGATTGAATACAGTAGAGTACAAAACAGGACATGAGATTTCCATACAGGGCACTGAGGGCAGTGATTGATAAGGTTCTACTTAGGGCAGTGATTGATAAAGTTCTACTGAGGGCAGTGATTGATAAAGTTCTACTGAGGACAGTGATTGTTAAGGTTCTACTGAGGGCAGTGATTGATAAGGTTCTACTGAGGGCAGTGATTGGTAAGGTTTTACTGAGGGCAGTGATTGATAAGGTTCTGCTGTGGGCAGTAAATTGATAAGGGTATCTACTGAGGAGGCAGTAGATTGATAAGGTTCTACTGAGGCAGTGATAGGGTTATACTGAGGGCACAGTAAGGTTCTACTGAGGGCAGTGATTGATAAGGTTCTACTGAGGGCAGTGATTGATAAGGTTCTACTGAGGGCAGTGATTGATAAGGTTCTACTGAGGGCAGTGATTGATAAGGTTCTACTGAGGGCAGTGATTGATAAGGTTCTACTGAGGGCAGTGATTGATAAGGTTCTACTGAGGGCAGTGATTGATAAGGTTCTACTGAGGGCAGTGATTGATAAGGTTTATAACTGAGAAGGCATGTGATTGGTAAGGTTCTACTGTGGAGTGAAAGATAGGGTTCGATTGATAAGGTGATTGCTACTGCAGGGGCAGTGATTGATAAGGTTCTTTCTAATGTTCTGTAGTAAGGGCAGTGATTGATAAGGTTCTACCTCGAGGGGCAGTGATTGATAAGGTTCTACTGAGGGCAGTGATTGATAAGGGTTCTTTCAACTGAGGGCAAGTGATTGGTAAGGTTCTACTGAGGGCAGTGATTGATAAGATATGTAGGTTCTAACTGAGGGCAGTGATTGATAAGGTTCTACTGAGGGCAGTGATTGATAAGGTTCTACTGAGGGCAGTGATTGGTAAGGTTCTACTGAGGGCAGTGGGCATTTTTTTTGTTCATACTGGTTCTATATGACTTGGCAGTGTATTGAATAGGTTTCTACTGAGGGCAGTGATTGATAAGGTTCTAATGAGGGGGACAGTGATTGATAAGGTTCTTAATTCTACTGAGTGCAGTGATTGGTAAGGTTCTACTGAGGGCAGTTGATTGGTAAGGTTCCTACTGAGGGCAGTGATTATGATAATGTTCTACTGAGGGCAGTGATTGATATATGGTTCTACTGAGGGCGGTGATTGATAATGTTCTACTGTGGCACGTAGTGATTGATTGGGTTATTTGGAGGGCACGTGATGTATATGGTGTTTAGATATGAGGGCAGTGTTGATATGGTTATACTGAGAGCAGTGATTGATGTAAGGTTTTACTGAGGGCAGTGATTGGTTAGAGTTCTACTGAGGGCTGCGATTGGTATAGGTTCTAATGGAGAGACATGTACATTGGTAAAGTTCTACTGAGGGCAGTGATTGATAAATTGGTTATAATGGGGCGCAGTAAATCTGTAGAGTTCTACTGAGGGCAGTGATTTGATATAATATTCTACTGTGGGCAGTAATATGATTAAGGTTATACTGTGGGCTGTGTTTGATAACTGGTTTCTACTGTGAGGAGGTTGATTGATAAGGGTTCTACTGAGGGCAGTGATTGATTGGGTTCTCAATGAGGGCAGTAATTGTTAGAGTTCTACTGGGAGGGCAGTGCATTGATTAAGGTTCTACTGAGGGCGCTCAGTGATTGTTAAGGTTTATAATAAGGGGCAGTAATTGTTAAGGTTCTACTGAGGGCTGTGATTGATAAGGTTCTACTGAGGGCAAGTGATTGGTAAGGTGTTACGGAGGACAGTGATTGGTAGAGTATCTTACTGAGGGGCATTGATTGGTAAGGTTCTACTGAGGGCAGTGAGTGATAGGGTCTACTGGTGGGCAGTGATTAGGTTAAGGCTTCTACTGCAAGGGCAGTGATTGGTATGGTTCCACTGAGGAACAGTGATTGATAAGGTTCTACTGAGGGCAGTGATTGATGTAGGTTATACTGAGGGCAGTGATTGAAGAAGGTTCTACTGGGGGGGGCAGGGACAGTGATTGATAAGGTTCTACTGAGGGCAGTGAATGGATAAGGTTATACTGAGGGAATGTGACTTGATATGGTCTTCTGAGGGCAGTGATTGATGTAAGGTTCTACTGAGGGCAGTGATTGGAAGATTCTATCTGAGTGCAGTGATTGATAAGGTTCTACTGTGGGGCAGTAAATTGACTAAGGTTCTACCTCAGGGGCAGTGATTGATAAGGTTTACTGAGGGCAGTGATGATAGAGTTCTACTGAGGGCAGTGATTGTTAGAGTTCTTCTGAGGGCAGTGGATTGATAGAGTTCTACTGATGGCAGTGATTGATAGAGTTCTAATGAGGCAGTGATTGATATAGGTTCTAACTGTGGACAGTGATTTGATTAAGGTTATACTGAGGACAGTGAATTGATAAGTTATAATGAGGGCAGTGATTGATAGGGTTCTATGAGGGCAGTGATTGATAGAGTTCATACTGAGGCAGTGATTGATAGGGTTCTACTGAGGGTCAGTAGTGAACAAATTCTACTGAGGGCAGTGATTGATAAGTTCTACTGAGTCAGTGATTGATAAGGTTCTACTGAGTCAGTGATTGGTAAGGTTCTACTGAGTCAGTGATTGGTAAGGTTCTACTGAGGACAGTGATTGATAAGGTTCTACTGAGGGCAGTGATTGATAAGGTTCTACTGAGGGCAGTGATTGATAAGGTTCTACTGAGGGCAGTGATTGATAAGGTTCTACTGAGGGCAGTGATTGATAAGGTTCTACTGAGGGCAGTGATTGATAAGGTTCTACTGAGGGCAGTGATTGATAAGGTTCTACTGAGGGCAGTGATTGATAAGGTTCTACTGAGGGCAGTGATTGATAAGGTTCTACTGAGGGCAGTGATTGATAAGGTTCTACTGAGGGCAGTGATTGATAAGGTTCTACTGAGGGCAGTGATTGATAAGGTTCTACTGAGGGCAGTGATTGATAAGGTTCTACTGAGGGCAGTGATTGGTAAGGTTCTTTGAGGGCAGTGATTGACTTAGGTTATATAGAGAGAAGTTCATTGGTAAATGTTTCTAGCTGTAGGCAGTGATTGATAAAGTTACTACTGAGGGACAGTGACATGGTAAAGGTTCTACTGAGGGCAGTGATTGGTAAGGTTCCCACTGAGAACAGTGATTGATAGGTTCTTTCTGAGGTTAGGGATAGATGTAAGTTCTACAGAGGGCTCAAGTGATTGATAAGGTTCTACTGAGGGGCAGTGATTGATGATAAGGTTCTCTGACGGTCAGTGATGATAGAGGTTCTTACTGAGGGCTGTGATTGATAAAATTCTCGACTGAGGGCAGTGATTGATAAGCGTTTCTACTATGGGCTAGTGATTGATAAGGTTCTTACTGAGGGCACGTGATTGATAAGGTTCTACTGAGGGCAGTGATTGGTAAGGTTTCTAGCTGAGGACAGTGATTGATAATGAATCTACTGAGGGCAGTGATTGGTAAGGTTCTACTGAGGGCACAGTGATTGACTTAGGGTTCTACTGAGGGCAGTGATTGGTTAGGTTTCTAAATGAGCGGCAGTGACTTAGGTAAGGTTCTACTGAGAACTAGTGATTGATAAGGTACTACTGATGGGCATTGATTGAATGTAAGGTTCTACTGAGGGCCAGTGATTGGATTAGGTTCTACTGAGGACAGTGATTGATAAGGTTCTATCTGAGGGCCTGTGATGGATTAAGTTCTACTGAGGGCACAGTGATTGATACAGGGTCCTACTGAGGGCCAGTGAATTGATGTAAGTTCTACTGAGCGGCAGGGATTGGTAAGGTTCTACTAAGTGCAGTGATTGATAAGGCTTGTACTGAGGGCAAGCTAAATTGATAAGGTTCTACTCGAGGGCAGTCGATTGATAAGGTTCTCACTGAGGGACAGTGATTGATAGAGTTGCTACTGAGGGGCAGTGATTCGCCATAGAGTTCTACTGGAGAGCAGTGATTGATAGAGTTCTACTGATGGCAGTGATTGATATGAGTTCTACTGAGGGCAGTGATTGATAAGGTTCTCACTGAGGGCAATGATTGATAACGGTTATACTGAGGCAGAACAATGATTGATAAGGTTGTACTGAGGGCAGTGATTGATAAGGTTCTACTGAGGCAGTTGATTGATAGTGTTATACTGAGGGCCGGATTGATATGAGTTCTATACTGAGGGCAGTGATTGAAAAGGGTTCTACTGAGGGCAGTGATTGACTAAGGTTTACTGAGTCTAGTGATTTGATATGGTTATACTGCAGATGCTGAAGATTGGTAAGGTTCTATGAGGGCTGTGATAGTATGGTTATACTGAGGGCAGTGATTGAAGAGGTCTACTTGAGGGCAGAGATTGATAGGGTACTACTGAGGGCAGTGATGGTTAAGGTTCACTGAGGTCAGTGATTGATAAGGTTCTACTGAGGGCAGTGATTGATAAGAGTTCTACTGAGGTCAGTGATTGATAAGTTCTACTGAGGCTGTGATAGATAGGTTCTACTCGAGGGGCAATGTTGATCAGGTTATAATGATGGTCTGTGATTGATAGGTTCTATGTAGGACAGTGGATTGATAGGAGTTCTACTACTGAAGGGCAGTGATTGTTAGGTTATACTGAGGTCAGTGTTTGATAAGGCTTCTACTGAGGGCAGTGATTGGGAAGATTCTACTGAGGACGTGATTGATAAGGTATCTACTGAGGGCAGTGATGTATAAGGTTTTACCTGATGACAGAGATTGATAAGGTTCTACTGAGGGCAGCGATTGTTAAAGTTCTACTTGAGGGCAGTGATTGATAAGGTTCTACTTGAGGGCAGTGATTGCGATAAGGTTCTACTGAGGGCAGTGATTGATAAGGTTCTACTGAGGCTGTGATTGATAAGGTTCTATCTGAGGGCAATGAGTGATAAGGTTCTACACTGAGGGCAGAGATTGATAAGGTTCTACTGAGGGCAGTGACTATGATTAAGGTTTACTGAGGTCAGTGATTGATATAAGTTCTACTGAGGGCTGTAATTGATAAAGTTCTAAGTAATATCCTATAGCGTGTCATTGTATTTAAGTTACATGTGATGGTGAAAATTTCAGAACAGACATCCGTAGTAGCCTCAGCTTTGTCCTACATAAAGCCTCACAAGCATAGCTTTCGTAACCTACTCTGGGTCCTCGATCAGCGTACAACCGACGCGTCTCGTCCAAAGACAACATCTATCACTCTGCATGAGTCATAGTGCTGAATCATGCGCTGTCGGCATAATCACACCACACCTGACAAACCAAGTCACTGACCAATGAATATCTCTCTCATACCTACGGGCGTCGAGTAATGCTTGGCTGGTCTCATATAATACACATCATGTCGTCTGGGAAAAAAAAAACAACAAACAACGTGTTTTCATGGCTACCCAATGTAATACAGCCATGTTCGACGTTTCGATTTGTCAACAAAAATTAATTATTTTTTACTCAGAAAAATTCTATTGTAGAAATTAGGCTAGTGCTAGTAATCAAAGCATCCAAACTCAAACTGGATTTTTTTGTTGAAAAATCACATCATTATTCCATGCCTAGTAGCATGTGACTTGCAGATTCTGCTTTCTTGTCTATCTTATTTCAACACATGGGCTGGATTTTCAGTTGTATATTAGGCAATACAAACATCATAGAGTCAGAGTGAAAAATTAGCCTTTTATAGTGCGGATATGGATGGTCGGGATATATTACTCTCTAGTATGACAATAATTCTCGTGCCAAGCCTCAGGTGTTCCATCTTTTTGGTGACCGGGAGGTTTAAATATACCTATCCCTTCAATAGCCATTCCACACATAATATAATATTATATATAGTTTGACAGACGTCGCTTATAATCCGTCACCTTGACTTATTGTATTTAACACACACAACTTTCATCAAGGATATTGGTTCATCTTTCTCTTCATACATACTGTCGTGAAAGCAAACATAGCACAGATAATCATCTATTTTCTTCTTCTACTGAGGGCAGAGATTGATAAGGTTCTACTGAGGGCAGTGATTGATAAGGTTCTACTGAGGGCAGTGATTGATAAGGTTCTACTGAGGGCAGTGATTGATAAAGTTCTACTGAGGGCAGTAATTGATAAAGTTCTAAGTAATATCTATAGGTTCCATTGTATAAAGTTACCTGTGATGGTGAAAATATCAGACAGGCATCCGTATTAGCCACAGCTTTGTCCACAAAAGCCTCAGCATAGGCTCGTAACCTCTCTGGGTCCTCGATCAGCGTACAACGACTCTTTTAAGAAAAAATCAAGCATCTTATGTAAGAGCTGAATCATGCCTGTCTGCATAATCCACCTCACTGACCATCCAAGTACTGACAATGATTTCCTCTCATACCTACGGGTGTAATGCTGGCTGGTCTCATATAATACAATCATGTCGTCTGAAGCTGTATTACATGGCTACCCATGCAATACAGCCATGTGACGTTACGTTGTCAACAAAATTAATATTTTCTCAGTACATTTTTTTTTAAATTAGGCTAGTGCTAGTATCAAAGATTCAAACAACAGGTTTTTTGTTGAAAATCACACAATATTCATGCATAGAGATTTGACTTGCAGTTGCGGCTTTCTTCAAATTTATTTCACAATGGCTGGATTTCAGTTGTAAAATAGCAATAAAACATCAAAGTCAGAGAGAAAATTAGCCTTTTATATGCGGATATGGAGGAATCGGATATTCTACTCTCTAGATCACAGAATTCTCGCCAAGCCTCAGGTGTTACAACATTTTGTGACCTGGAGGTAAAATATCCCTATCCTTCATAGCCACATACATATATATATATATATGACAGAGTCTTATAATCTTCACCTTGACTTAATGTATTAACACAAAAACTTTCATCAATGATATTGGTTCATCTTTCTTTAACATACTGTCTTGAAAGCAAAAATTGACAGAAAATAATCTATTTTCAATAACAATGACCTTCCCACTTGACCTTTTGACCCCAAATTCAATCCCTACCTGTATTACATCATAAGTTACCATTGTATGAAGTTTAATTAAAATCCATCATAGTTATCATCAGGGAACAAAAACCTGGACAGATAAACTGACGTATACTGATGGACAGACAGACAGACAAGGTATGTATAACATTCTAAAAAAATTCCTTCTTTTTTTTCTTTTTTTTTTTAAATTTTCCGTGTCTGTTTCAGTGATGTTCCACTTTGAATTTTAAAAACAGAATTACTGGAACTATCTGTAATGGTGCTTATATATTTACCACTGCAGTTAAATGACATATACTCTCATTCTGGTTTTAATTGGCCTATAAATCTCTTCCTGTGCAACAAAGCAGTGTCTAGCTTCAGGTGAAAACAAAGTAAATAACCACTGATTGAATGTCTTTCAGTTGGCATTCATACTGGCTATTTCTTTAACTGAAAGACGTTCAATGCTTACATTTACATTTGATAACAATTTTATGATGAAATCCCAAGAAATTTGGCGTCTATTTTATCATTCAGACATTGCGAAAGTTGAAAAAAATGGCCGGACATTAGGACCGGCAAGGAGTGTAAGTAAGACTGACTGACCAAACATTAATATGAATTTTTGAAGTAAACATAACCTCCTGCTTTAATTATCCAGACAGCTGTTTTCATGATTATGCAGTTTATGTTTTTGCCTGGTTCGACACTTGCATAATACTTAAGAGATGCCATTTCTACCGACTTCCTGTACTCAATAATTGCTAGACGATCGGTCCTGACCGGATTTTGAAATAGGCGGTCAGAGTCAAATTTTGCCGGACATGTCCATCAGACTGGCAAATTTCACGATGTCTGATCATCGTCAAAGATGGAACAGCCATTTGAACAGCGCTAGCCATCTTTCAATGATCGCTGACAAGAAATTGTAACGTCACAATGATTATGACGTCATAATAAGCGGATGGCAGTTCAAAGACTGATGAATGCCAACTGCACTTGGTTAAAGTTACATAGTGGGACTGCAATGAAAATGTAAATATAAGCAAATGGTTGCAGGAAAAACTGAATGCACAGTTAGTATCTTACAACACAATGTTTATTTTGGTGCTCTCGCCATCTTGGCTTTCCTAATTAGTCTCGAACCAAATAAAATAAATCTTGTACAGTAAAATATTAATTATGTATTCCGGGACAAAGAAGTAATTCCAACCGTGGGGACAAAAAAATGTTAATTTTTAGAGGAGATCTGCCCTTTATCAAGACACACAAAAAGATTACATGATGCAGACAGTACTAGACAATAAAAGTAGACAAATATCTAACAGCACAATGGAGCGTATGTGGCAGCCGAAGGCCGGATCAATCAAAATGTAGCCATCATGTTAGGCAGAACCCTACAATATGAGCGATAACTGGGAAGCGTGCCACGTGTGTACTCCCTAATACAGTTACCTTAATGTCTATGAGGAGGCCCTCCAGGGGTCTGTATGGGTTATGGATTGTTAAATGGTAATGTAGTTTTGACATCAGCAGTAGTTCAAAGGTCAGGATAATATTTGAGAATTTCTCCCGGTCCCCTTTCAGGTTTCCCACAAATTGGCCAATGGAGACGTTGAACTCCTCTACTTTACACGCTAGGTATACACATGTCAGCCTGCAAATACAGAATAAATTGTTAAAGGGACAATTCATTTTCAGAGTACATTAAAATTTATCATTTTATCAGAAACAAACCAGTCCTAATGAAAGTCATTTTAATTGGTTTTACTGTGATATGCCAGAAAACCTGCTGAAAACCATTGTCTGCAAACATATTAATGTTATGAAGTGTTTGCTTTAATACCAAAGGACTAGATATGATAATGGCTCTTTTTGGCCCCTAAATCTACCAAATTTCAAATTAAATATTTATAAATTAAGTTGCTACGTTTGAAATATTGAATATACCCATGATAAAAACTTAATGATATTTTTGTTGACAGAAAATATGTTTTTTGCTATATAACCATGGTAACTTTGAATAAATTATGCAAATTTGAAAATTTGGTCAATTTTGTCATATTTTTTGACAGTTTTTTCTTTTAAAAACAATAGAGCACAACCTAGAACAAACTTTATATTTTAAGGGAATTAGCAGACACATAGAATACATCATTTTAAGAAATATAAAGTTTGTTCTAGAATGCGCTCTATGTTAACTAGATGAAAAACTGCATAAAAAAAGGCCAATTTTGGTGAAATTTTCACATTTTGCATAATTTATGTATAATAAAAATGGTTGCCATGGCAACTAGAAATGTTAAATTACCTAATAGCACTTTCAAATATTTCAGGTATGTATTTAATATTTGAAATGCAAGATTCACATCTTGAAATAACAGACTTTGAAAAATAGTGGATTTGGGGGCCACAAAAGACCCTTACCATACCTAGTCCTTTGTAAAATAATTATACTTGTCAACTGTAATTAAGTAATTCATTACATATTTACATACATGTTTGAAATTAAAATCTGAGAAAGACTGAAGAGATGTATAATTATAACTCATTCACCCCTGAAAGTTCATAATGAACTGTTCCATACTTTGAATTAGAAGAGTCCAAATGTATCTAGAGGGGGTGAAGGACTTAATAATGGATCTATGATACAGAACTTTTCCACAACACTTGTTATCAATAGAAAAAAATCAATGGATTTCTTAGTTCTAATAGTTAGATTGCTTATTCTAGTTCCAAAGGAAACGCACCATTAATTTAAAACGTTTTCACCTAGCTACATACATGATATCCTTTTAATTTTCTGTGATACAAAAGTAGAATACAATGATATAAATACAATCTCCTGTGTCTGGTATCCCCGAGCTATATACATGTTATCCTTTTAATTTTCTGTGATACAATAGTAGAATACAACGATATAAATACAATCTCCCATGTCTGGTATCCCCGAGCTACATACATGATATCCTTTTGATTTTCTGTGATACAATAGTAGAATACAATGATATAAAACATAATCTCCTATGTCTGGTACCCCCCGAGCTACATACATGATATCCTTCGGATAATAGTCCATGACTGAGGTGGAGGCGTAGAATACAATGATATAAATACAATCTCCTATGTCTGGTACCCCCGAGCTACATACATGATATCCTTTTAATTTTCTGTGATACAAAAATAGAATACAACGATATAAATACAATCTCCCATGTCTGGTATCCCCGAGCTACATACATGATATCCTTTTAATTTTCTGTGATACAATAGTAGAATACAACGATATAAATACAATCTCCCATGTCTGGTATCCCCGAGCTACATACATGATATCCTTTTGATTTTCTGTGATACAATAGTAGAATACAATGATATAAACATAATCTCCTATGTCTGGTACCCCCGAGCTACATACATGATATCCTTCGGATAATAGTCCATGACTGAGGTGGAGGCGTAGAATACAATGATATAAATACAATCTCCTGTGTCTGGTACCCCCGAGCTACATACATGATATCCTTTTAATTTTCTGTGATACAAAAATAGAATACAACGATATAAATACAATCTCCTATGTCTGGTATCTCCGAGCTACATACATGATATCCTTTGGATAGTAGTCCATGACTGAGGTGGAGGCGTAGAATCGTTTGAAATAACAGAGTGCTGTCCCCTGAAACAAAAATTAATTAAAACCAAATGAAGTGGCTGGACAGTTAAATGAACAAATCTTAAAGTGTAGTGTAGACAACTTCATAGAGAATTAGAGAGTATTGCTGCAAGATATTATAAATATGGTAGCTACATGATAGCTGATGTGTACATCCATGAATAGCTATTAGCTTTATCATCATCATCATCATCATCATCATCATCATCATCACCATCAACATCATCATCCTCACCATCATCATCCTCATCGCCTTCATCATCATCTTCATCATCGATTTTCAACAATTTTATTATAGATATATTTAAAATTAACATAACAATTCAATCATTAAATTGTACTCACCAGGACACATTTAGGCATGGGGGGCTGGAATATGTTACAGAACTCTTTCAGGACATGTTCTGTTTGTCGGCAGATCAATCTCTCCTCTTCAGGAGTAAGGAAATGCTTTAATTTCTGTTCTTCCTAAAAACCAACTTTGCAGTTAATTAACCTATTTTTGTACTAATGACACTTGATTTTATTGTGCAGGTACATTTTTATGATATGCCAATCAATCAACATCAATATATCAATGATATGCGCGTGCCAATATTGGTTATTTGACGTAATCAACAGATACAGATACAGGTATACTTGCATGTAGATCTAAAACTTTCTGGTGTCCATATTAATTTTAAGCAATCCTTCTTCCTCACATTTAAAAATAACCAAAAGATTTTTTCCGATGAAGCATCAACATGAAGTACAAAAGAAAAATTTGAATACTCAACAATAATGTAATTTTCTTAAAGATGCTCCACTGCTGACAGAGCATAAATGATATTCATTTGAAGAATAATTGGTGTTAAATCGTGTGCAGCTGGATTGAACTGGGTCGATCATCAGTGACCTGCAGGTAGCTCAGTCGGTAGAGCACTCGGCTAGTGTTCTGAGGGTCTAGGGTTCGAATTCCGGTCTGGCCGCTGCATGTTCTCCTCTCCTATTACATTATTGGTGCCCAACTAAATAATCCACGATGGTGGTGTTTGGAAGGGTCTTGTATGTCTTCGAGGGCGAAGACTTCCAGAAAGGAGGGAAGAGTGTAGCGGGATTGGACTGGATTGATCATCGGTGACCAGGTGGCTCAGTCGGTAGAGCACTCGGCTAGTGTTCGGAGGGTCCCGGGTTCGAATCCCAGTCTGGCCGCTACATTTTTCCTCTCATGTTACAGACACATACATGTATGTCTAATTAACACAAACAATAATATAAAATTATTTGTTTCGCCTTTGTTGCATGCGCAATCAGTACTTCATTCCATATAGGATATAGTGACACAGAATTTTTTAGGGATGCAATTAATTATTTTTCATATTTTGAACTTCAAGTAAAATTAGAAGCTCAAACTTTTCAATGGTGGTAATGGTGTAAAGTAAGTAACTTTTGTAACTGAAGAAAAATACTAAATCGTCTGCTCTTGTTTTTGATAGTGAAAAAATACCATTTGTCAGCGGTGGAGCATCTTTAATATTTGAACATGATGTAATTATCACTGACCGTCATTTGTCTGCCGTGGGTCTGTATAAACTTGTTGTTAGCCTCGCTGCGAGTAGAAGCCAGCTCAGTCTCACCACTAAATGTCCAGTACTTCCTCTGTGTACTGGTCGAAAACATCGTGACGATATTCTCCTACTGACTTGATTCCTCGACTCTGTAACATAAAAACACTGAATCAGCTGACAGGCTGGTCGTGTTGTCACTGTTGATCTCGTCGACAGCAAAACTTATTTGTTATTTTCTCTTTGTTTGCAAATAGATGTCGGTAAAATTAAACAATTAAAAGCTTACCTTCAGAATAGCATTTCCTGCTGGATCTTTTTTATCACGTGGAGTCGTTTATCAACTGCTAGTTACATTCGGATTGCTCCCCCGCTCTCGCTCGCACATTTTGGCCCGGAAGCAGCTGGTGTTAAATTAAAACACGAAACGAAAATCCGGATATAACTCTTAGTCATTCGAGTGTTTGAATAGAATGTCGTGATTGATAAAGCATGCAATTGACATTGATTCACACCCCCGATGGAGACGAATGGTAAGGAACCGGTGTTTTGTTATCTTTAATACGTTATTTATTTCAGTCTTTATGTGCTTTTTTTATTTCCAATATTCTCTCATTCTGATTCATGTTCTTTCTCCTCTACAATTAACTCTGTATCTTGCAACATCAAACTCTTTGCTGATGACTGACATGAGCATGTACAGCAACTCGCATGCATCTCCACAGGCTTCTTCTTCTTCTTCTTCTTCTTCTTCTTTCTTCTATATCAAAACGCCTTCCATCAATGATGACGATTGTGTATTCTGGTTTGAAATGAAATATAGGGATGGGTTATTATGTTTTTTTTTTTTTTAACCAGAAGCAGATGCCTTTGCACTTCAATTTCAACAGAAACATTTTATATCATACTGTACAGTAAGCATGTTACAGTATATGTTTCTGATTTCAACAAATTTTGTCTCATTAAAAAATATGAAAAGGGATCAAACAACAGGCTAAGCCTATATAGGTTCTCTGTGAAACTCCTGTACTGATCATCTGATATTTACTGTAGACTGATAGATACAAGGACACATAATACCTAAATCTCAACCCGAGACTCTTTAACCATCCTTCCATGATTAAATAATTGGTGATAAAGTTAAAAACTCGGCGTCTACAGCTAGAATAACCATCCCTACTAACATCCAGGTATGTGTCAAAGCCGTGTTTGATCGGAATAGTTTTTGACACGACATAATCGATGGTCAAAGGTCATGTACCATCAGATTTGATTTTCCACACCTTATTTAGAGGGACCTTGCAGTAGCGGAAAAGTCACTCAGAAGGTGATATCTTTTCCGCTACAACAGTAGCTTTAAATCAATACCTACCCGAAAGTGCAGAACAGATAACACTCTGTAATATGCAAATTCGGAATATTACCGCTTGGCACTCTTTTTAGCTCACCTGCCTGAGCCAAGAGCGCTCCGTGAGCTTATAATAGCAGTGTTGCGTCTTCCATCCGTCTGACATCCGCTGGCTCCTTTTCACCAACAACTACATGTATATCACTGCTTGGCACTCTTTTTAGCTCGCCTGCCTGCCATTTAAAACTTGAAGACTGAAGAGTGCTGAAATGTTGCTTATAGCATGCTGGGATGAAGGACTACAAAAATTGTTCAATAATTACCTTGATCTTTATTCAAGGTCACAGGGGTCAAAAAGGTTAAAGTATTAAAATGATTTTATTTTAACATAGTGATACAGTCGCCTTCTGGCTTAATTACGCTAGAGAGAATTTCTCTTTAGTTCAGTTGGTAGAGCGACTGACCAGTAAGTCCAGAGTCGCCGTTCAAGCGTGACTGGCAGCACACATAACTCTCGCCCTGTTACATTTGGTGTCATAGACCACTCATTTGAACAATAAAGTGGCAAGGCTCATCATTTATTACATTGATTTTATAAAAATTACATTCATTTTCCTTCCTCAGAAATCAAAGCATTGCAGTTTCACTACATATGATAAATTGATAGTTAAGGATCCTTGATTGTTGGAGTGCATCAAAGACCTGGTCAACCGAAGACAGACAGAGTTATCTATAATTACCAGGCCCGATGACTGAAGAGGGCGCCACTGATGATGTTGTCACTACTGGGTCTCCGGAGGATGAGGAGGTGGTGAAGATGTATGAAGAGATGTTCGCAGACCGATACTCCCCTAGTGATGACAGGTATATTTCTTACATTTATTTAGGCCAAATAAGAAAATATACTTGTTTCCGGTAACACATCCATTTAAAAATGAAGGGTCAGTGGGAAGGGATTTTTTTTTAATTTTTTTTGAAAATAGTTCTTCATTCATCTCAGTTTCTTGTAGTGAAAAAGTGAAACCAATTTTACTCATGCAACCTTGTTTAAACCAGAGAGTATTACTTGTGTCTTAAATTTACAGAATTTGTACCAAAATTCCTGATTCTGTGCAAAAGCAAAAGAAATAAGGTTGTTATATTTGTTTGCTTGAGGGCAAAACTTATAAAAAAAATTTGAGTAGGCACTGATTTTATAGGGTCGGTCGTTTACCGAAAACACAAATATTTTTTTGTATGGCCTTACAAATTAAAAATATATATCTATATTTCTATAAGGGATATACAAAAAAAAATATGTAATTAAAATATACAGTCAAAACTGCTCTAAAAACACCTCTATGTAAAGGACACATGTACCTGTGTATAAAAGACAGACATCAACTCCATTTGGTGCAAGTTTCTATATAATTGACCTCTGTATAAAGGACACCTGTCTATAAAGGACACCTGTCTATAAAGACATAATGCTAATTGTAGTCCCTTAAATAGACATCTAGTTCGACTGTATGTTAATGTAGTAAATATGTATTCTGTGGGAGATTCTGACAGGGATCTCGTGTAACCATGAAAACTGGAAAAAAAAAATTGGAAAATTGAAATGAAAAATCAGGATAAGGAAAACCTTGAGAAACAAGGAAATACCTTGATAAGCCTCAAATTACTGTATTGACCCAATAAGCGCCAATGAAATCCCCTTTTTGAGGCCTCAATTTCAATTGTCCATAAAAAGACCTTGAGATTTGCAATATTTCGTCTTATTAGCGCCTTTTCAATTTTTTTTTTTCAATTTTTCAAGCGCTGGGTTTTTGGGTCAAATACGGTACTAGCTTTGATTTATTAAACTGTGTTCAATCAGCAACTCTTATTTGTTAAACTTTTAAGCATGAGAGGCATAGAGGCAGCAACACAAATAAACCAGTGTTTATAAAAAGTTTATTCATTATTTAGTTTCATAATGAATGCAGTTTTATGTTGGAATAGGTCCAGTCAGCATTATTCAAGTTGCATTACTCTTAAAAAAATAGCACACTCGTATCTTGTGAAAGGTGTCTGAAAGTTTGAAAATATTACCTAAATTTCACTTATTGTCCTTGAAAAAACCTTGAATTCTGGTCCTAAAAAATAGTGGGAAGCCTGACTGGGCCCGGAGCTTTATCCAAAATTATATACAGATTATTTCATTATACCTTTATAATTCTTTATTCAATTATTGACTTTAAATTATTCACACAATTGAAAATGTTTCAGAGCCAAGTGAATCACAATATCTATATCCAGCCATTCTTTCCATTATTACATATCTTATTATCTGTCTTTGTCTTGTGGATTGATGTTATGAATTTATCGATTCCACAGTTACCAGGATTTGCTTCAGTCTACGAAGCCACCACCACCATGTGTGAAAAACTGGTTCCCGAAACAGAATCGAAACTTTGACCGTAACAGGTTTGTAATTTTACTCTGCATGTCATATGGAATAGAAATATGAATAGATCTGACATTCTTATCTGCTTGCTGGTATTGCATCAGCAGGCTTTTTCTATATAGGGTATCTCAGGGGCTGGTATTCGGCCCTATTGATTCTCAATGGGATTTAATAGGCTAGAATTTTCTAAATTTCATTTACTCGTTTTAGGGGTATATATTTAACCTAATGAAGTTAGACCATGAAAACCGTTTATTAATATTGGCGGAACAGCCATTTTGACAGTGATCACTTGACATCTCCACGTCAATATTAATGACGTCTTAATTAGGTCACGTTTTGGATGTCGGTCATATCGCCATAGACTTCACTTGGCCTTGATGGGTTTCTATAGTAATTGTGACAAACAGATGTAGATATTACCAAATAGACCATTTACCAATGAATGAAAAACAATGCAAATAAAGGACATCAGACTATGATAAAGTCTCTAGAATAAGGATCTACAATATGAAATATACTCTATATCATGATAGAGTTATCCCCCTTTGCTCAGCATTTTATCACTTCCTCTGACATTTTCTATTTACAGAGGCAGGGGTGGGAGAGGTTATCAACAGCGTGGTAACTATGGAAACAGGAACTATGGTAACCAGTCACATGGTGGCTATGACAACGACAGACGATATCAAGGTCATAGAGACCAAGGTCAAGGTCACTGGGGTCACGGCCACCAGAGACATGACAGACGATATCAGCCATACTGAACACTAGTCATACATGTAGAAGTTTTCGTGGTGCGACACATGTTTTTATGATATTAGAATTTTAAGTCAACATATGTTTGTGAAAATGTTGCCTTGACAAGATGCAAGCTATGGAATTCATTGTCCTTTCAGTCTGTTCCATTTATGTAGTGAGGAGAAAATTCATTAATTAAAAAGTTCATAAAAATCACACATTTCAAATAAATATCAACTTCGTCATTTCTTCCAGAATGTTTGTACGGTTAGTTTATCATCAATAGAGGAAGGCTGCAAGAGCAGTTGCCTAGCTTTGTTATTCCATCAACAATATTTGCTGTTTTTGTCACGTGTTTATCAATTGACGTGATACCCAATTATGTTTGTGCAGGACTATTGTTTCTATTGGTGAATGAATGTCGTCAAAAAGATATCCGCTGTCACATCATTACAGTGGGAAGATTACAAATAGTTCCTTTCCATCACCACTGGAGATACTAGTCCTGCACAAACTTTTTTTGGGTAGCCTATCACATGGTACGTGAATGAATAAGTCCCATTCACCATTAATTCATCCTCGATACTCCAGGGGTTACTATCACTGTTATCATATCCACCCCTGGACCATCCTCAATACTCCAGGGGTTCCGTTTAACTACGATCTCTACACCCCTGGACTATCTCAAAGTAAAATTGGAAGCAGCTCAGTGGAAAATAGCTGAACCAATAATAGGCCTGTAGAGAAGACTACAGAGAGAGCGACGCCTAACATCAAAGCCACACATCGAACCACATTGTACCTTATACAGCTCTTTTGATGTATATCAATCGACTAAATTGCCTGTTCTGTTGCCTCCAACTTTACTATGAGATGGTCCAGGGGTGTAGAGATCGGAAGTGATTGGAACCCCTGGAGTATTGAGAATGCCATTAATTTTGAAAATAAACAGACAGGAGACTTTGTGGTAAAACAAAACTAGAACGAATATACGTACCCGGCCTACTATACCTTTCGGCCGGGTAAGAATTGGTCCCTATGTGTCGTAGTGGAGCACTGCCTCCGAAAATCACTCGGGCATAGTTTTCTATACTTTTTTGTAGGTTTCCAATTATTTTATGCGTATACATGCATTTACATATTATTTTTGTCCAAAACAAACATAACTACCATTCTTAATATCTACAGTACCGCTCACAAGACGTCAAATTCACAATTTATGGACTTGCCGTATAAATTGCCTTCAGAAAGATCTTCATATGTATTATGTAAAAAAAATAATGCCTCGATGAGAATTTGATATTTTATGTGGTTCAGTTTTATTGCCTAGTAGGTAAGCGATATCAAACAAGTACGATAAAAATGCAAACAAACGTTTTATAATGGTTTGCATAATCATTACTTTGCTCCATTAGCAGTAATAGGCACCGATTGTAGCTCTAAAGACGACACCATTTTCTGTCAAAAAGTCTTTTGAGCTACAATATTGCAGCTAAAACAAAACAAGACAAGAGTTGAGTAAGTAATGCTTTAATATAGTCACGAAAAAAGCAGTCAAACAGAACGTTATCACAAAAAACGTCAACAGCACAATGTCGACTAAACATACAAGAGATGTGTTAAATATATCAGGGTCATCTCTTGAACGACACAAAAATTGTGAATATATTAATTATTCAATAAATTAATTAACAAGTATGCATGAACTAAACAAAACAGAAATATTGCACTCAAGGTAAAAATAGTATAACAAGAGAAATGTGTAAAGCGTTCAACACTGTTACCATGGTGACCCCTGACAACAAATCACATCTTTGTCCAAAATTCAAACTCGAACATAATTTGAATTTCTGTTGCAGTAGATTTAAATGTTTGCATTAAGTAATGATAAGAAATATATCAATACATCAACTAAAAAAAATATACAAGGTTACAAGCCACACAGGAAATGGAGTTTGATTTGGTTATTTAAGGGGAGATAACTTTTAAAACGAAGGAAATAGACATTTATATCTACATACAATGGGTTATGCTGGATATTAACTAGACATATATCTAATGGATGAACTAAATGTTATCGAATGAACATGCATTTGTTGTACGAAGAATGTATGTGTTGAATGAGGTTCAGAATGTCCTATCATGATACGATAGCACTACATGTACACCCTACGATTGACAAGAATAGATTTTTAGGAAATAATACGATGATTAAGTGATGGCAGTACTATGGCTATGGAAGTGAATGTCAGACCTGCCTATAGAGACCACCTCTGTATTAAGACCACCTCTATATAGAGACCACCTCTGTATAAAGACCACCTCTATATAGAGACCACCTCTGTATAAAGACTACCTGCGTAATAAGTCCACTTTCTCTCAGAGTCCAAAACGGTCAGTTGTATGCACTTTGACCTGTCCATACAGACCGACCAATTCACTTTACTCCTAGAGTGATCTCTACAAACAAGTTTGCCCTTAGAACATGAAAATGATATAAAAAAAAATTCCAACTATAAACATGTCATCATTGAATAACTCATCCTCCCCTAAAATTTAACAATGAACATTTCCATCCTTCATATTAGAAGAATTCAAAAGTATCTTTAGGGGTGATTTAATTAAAAGAATGCCTCTGAAGAACCAAGAACATACTATGAAGTCTTTTACATTGTTATGAGTAATGATGGAGTTTATCATGTAGCAGGACTATACAAATTGGGTCTGTGACTAAGTTGATCAATACGGAAGTTTCGAGATCCCAAAACAATGTGGGTAAAGTACAATTTACTGTCGATTAGTCCCATCAACCGGTGATTATATCATCATCATTTTACATGATATTCACGACATCATAATCACCGGAAGGTGAGACAATTGACCGTAAATTGTACTTTACCCATGTCGTTTTGGGATCTCGCAACCCCTGTATTTGTCCTATCGCACAAACAATAAAATTGAATTAATAACAGTATATTCAGACAACTGAGGAATAAGTTCCATTCCAAAAAAAAATGACCATACACTAAAACATCTGCAGTTTTTAATTTTACATTTTAAATATCCTTTTACAATTATCTAAAATTTACAACATAAACTAAGAATTTAAATGGTATAAAATTTGATGTGAATATCCACTATCTACCATTCCTATGATTTCATAATAGATTCTTCCAGCCTTTGAATTGGAACAGCTCAAGTGTGTCTTTAGGGATGATAGGACTTTTGATAATATGTTTTTAATATTAGAGTTAAGAGTCTGATAAAACATGCATAATTAGTGAATAAAATCAATTATTAACAAATTAAATACAATCTTGTAATAGACCAAAAATTTTGAAGATATAATTTCTAGGACAACATGAAATTGGCAAAATATCGCCCCCACAAAAATACAAGCCCATTACACGTGTATCTTTTAACGTGATGTTTGGTACAGGGAGGCGAATTAATATCGAGGTCCAGAATTAATGATTATGTGATTCAGCCCTATATCGTCTTAACATCATCAGAGTGCAGATGTTTGATGAAAGTGAGATATATTTCTAACAAAAGTTCATAAACGACAAATAGAATTGAATATTTGGAAAAGATTTCCATAATACTGTATGTGGGCCGAAATCAACGTGGCACAAAATATAGCCTATTGTACCTATAATGTGTGATTGAGACAGTTTTAGACTCAATGGTTGTCATGGAGACACCCTCAAATAAAATTCTCCTATACTCTCCATTCATATTCAGTTTTAGCTTTTTATACTGTGAAACGAAACACATTCAGCGAAATTTCCAAGCGAAATCGAATATAAAGCTTTGAATATCTCCTTGCCACTAAAAATATAGAAATGTCTGCGTGTACAGTTAAATCCATGAATCTTTCAAAACATGTGGAAAACCTTCTACCCCTAGGTCTTTGACAGTGGTATGACCCAATATGTCTGGTCCATTCTAAACAGGAGGGGTGGAAGGACTGGACTCTATATAAGGTTTGAGCTAATATACAAAGCAATTCAAGAATGATCATTGTAATTGATGAAGAGTACATGGTATGACAAATTCAATTTTATCCCCACGCAATAAGTGCCCTCGTCAGCCAATTTGAATAATTCAGCATGTATCATTATAGAGTATAAACTTACTGTAGATCAATTCATTTTCGCGTGTGATTCAATTTTGTGGATTTCATGGGCGACAAAAAATTGTGAAAATAAATTGCCACAAATCTATCTAAAATACAGATAAACTATAACTCCTTAAGTCTAGATTGTGAAATTAAATCTCAGCGAAAGCGTCCTTTTGGTAATAAACACGCGAAATTAATTCACCACGAAAATGACTTGATTTCCAGTGAAATTAATTCACCACAAAAATGACTTGATTTACGATTTTTGTAAATTTTGTATCGATACAATATCATACTATTACAAATTCATAATATATAATAACTTATGATGATGATGTCTAATTACACATGATCGTTTTGTTCCCATAATTTAATACCTATTGTTACAGCTACCCATAAATAAGTCGATACAGGGATGAGCTCGATAATCCGGACATCTTCGACTCCAGCCTAGACCGTCTGGATTGTGACCAACAAATTTCGAGTTCTTAATCAGTACGTGACATTACGATTCCCTTACATTTCTAGTTAGAATGAGAGTGGATTATCAGCGTCCGAATTATCAGCGTCCAGATTATCGGGAGTCCAAATTTACAGTCGTCAAGATTATAATCTAAAAAAAAAATAGTCTATAAGTTTTCCCTTGCAAATAATCTGGCTACTATTCGCACAGCTACTGTAGAGTAAAATTTTAAAACGGTGTACAAGTTTATGACTTGAACTGAACATCAGAACGAAATATTGTACTGTGAGTTAGTTCCCACAAGAAACCTGGCAGTACTCGCTTATCCATTATAACACATGTACTGTAGTACTACCAATAGCTTTTGTTTCTAAGTTCTTCATTTGACACAAAATGGTTGCATATTTACTTAAATATGAACATTTACCTTATTGCCATAGTACTAATTGTAATTTTCTGAAACCTTATTTCACCCAATAAGCTTCCTGTCCCTGTAAGACCTCTTTTCCCCTTATAGAGAACTAAAAGTCACTTACTTTGAATTAAACTTATTCTCCCCTGAAGACACATTTAGACCCTTCTAAATCAAAGACTAGACCAGTCCATTATGAAATTTCAGGGGTGAATAAGTTGAATCCTAATTAAATACAGGCAGAAAATATATAATTTATTTCCTTTTGCTTTTAAGTGACCTGGGTGTTTATTGGGTTGAATACTGTAGAGCTATTTTCTTTAAAACCAAAGTAAAAAACATACCAAACTCAACCCAATAAGTGCCAAGGGTGCTTAACGCGCTTGAAAAATTGAAAAAAAATGTAGAGACGTTTCAATAAAGTATTTCACGGAGTAGTCCATTAATCAATTCCCAAAGGAATCAAATAGAACGACCTGCACAGTTTTCATAGTTCCAGTCTGCATTTAGTACGAGGTAAGTGAAAGTAAACCCTCAAAAATGAGGAGTGACACTTTTTGGGACAAGGGTCCTTATTGGGTCAAATACGGTAACTACATTTTAATACACTAGTTTTGCACATCGCATAATACCATAAAATTCAATAATTAGACTTATGTACGAACTACATTCCGTACATGTACAAGTTTCACATGAAATAGAATGGGAATTCAAAAGTGTGTTAGGTTATGCGCAAAGATGAAGTAAAACTTAACATGAAATATATTGAGAAAAATACACAATAATACCTATTGTCTCCGATATCACATTTACTATAGAATTTCCTCTCTTTATGAAAATCTTCAATTCAATTCTTTGAATGAATTGTAACTCGTGATCATTCCTTTACTTATTACTTTCCTAATGTCATATTAATCCGCTTAGAGTAACTTCTGGTATGAATTAACTCCCTTGATTCAGTCAATTTGAATATCACCGATAAAAATTGTCGTGAAGAACGTGAAATTCATCCTTGTCAGTCACAGATTTGACAGCCTCGAGTTGAATAAGCCCCTCCTTTTTCCCCTGTACACAGAAGAGTCGGATTGCGTCTATCTGCGCCAGCACCTCAAAATACTCGCCCTCACCGTACGAGAGGTATGAGGGATCCGTCGCTTCATACGCCTTCAGTGTCTGGATGTACCTTAAAAAATAAACAACTCAATATTGACAAACAATAACCATTAGGCTAAGCTTAATTCTTAACACAAAAGGGATCATTCTTACAATCATTATCAGGTCATTATTCCATGTACATAAGACTTTTAACTCGTGGTTTGAAAATATCCTATTTCAGATCATACTTATACAACTGTATTTTAATTTCAATCCAATATTTTGAGATATTCAAACTCAAATTACGTTAACTTCAAAGACCACTTTTTTTTCGAAACTGCTTTAAATCTTTAAAACAAGAATTTGAAATTTGAATGATAATTTTGTAAAGTTGCAAAAGTTATTAGATTTGAGTTAAATCAGTGAATGTTCGCTGTTGAAATAAGTTACCCGGGGGATCTTGAATTTCTTTGGTGTTGTAACCTCATCTTCAAAGGCCATCAATATAATTTTTTCTTATGTTATTATTGCTTTAAAGAAAATTTTTTTTTTTGTTTCGGAAAGTTTGTAAGCCTTTAAATGGAAACCATATATACCTATAGACTGGCTTTAGGAATCTAAACTCTCCCTCTTCCTTCTCCCCCGATTGACGTTTCTTTTCGCAACTGGCTTTCTCTTCCTTTTTCTGATTGGCTAGTTTCTTTTTCTCTTTTTCGCCAGATTTACTATTTACCAGGTTTTTAGAAGAGTTTTTGGTTTTATCTGATTTGCCTGATTTTGATTGGTCTGTTTTATCTGTACTGGCTGCTGATTGGTCGGACTTGCCTGTCTTGGCCTTGGAAGGGGTTGTGGGAGCAGACTTGAGAATGTTGGTATCTGATGGATTAGAATTTAGAATATCGAGTTCAGCGGGGTCCTTTTTTATAGAGTTACCATGGAGAGACCAACGTCTCCGCGCCTTGTTTGCTCTTGGTGATTTTGGTGAGTTAGCAGGACTCGAATTCGTACTGGATGGCGTTGAGCGCCTGTTAGGTGATGCTTTTCGTTTGGGTGACTCTGGATCATTGTTACGTTTTTCTATGTTGTCGAGAAATTTACAGTTCGTGGGTAGGAACAAAGTTGGTCCTCGCTCCACTGACTTCCAGGCAGCACGCCCAGCCGCCAACGCTTTCTTATCTCCTCCTTTCCTTTTCTTTCCTTCCTTATCTTCACCTTCTGTCTCTGTCTTTCTTTCCTTACTTTCAGCTTTCTTTGCAACTTCCCCCTGTCCCACACTGCTTGGTGCTGCCCCCTGTCCCACACTGCTTGGTGCTGCCCCCTGTCCCAGTTTGCCTGGTGCTGCCCCTTCTGTGTCTTGGTCGACCTCCACCGTTTGATGAAGTTTCGCCTGACGTTGATCGAGGTGCACCGTTTGCTGAAGTTTGACGGGACTACATCTGTCCCACTGAACGGTAAGATTTTGGTCACGAGCCTCGCCCGTCTGCTGGTACCGCTGTCGAAGTTTTGCCTCTCCGTTATCGTCAACGTGAAAGGTCTGGTGTAGTGACGCCTCCCCAGTGGTCTTGTCCAGCTGGATGGTGAGAAGTTGATCCTGTCCCGCGTTTAAAGCATTTTGAATGGACATTTCCGCATCCTTAATTGCGTCCCCTTTACTCTGAGTCGCGTTTAATTCTGCTTGATCTTTTCCGAGTCCACCACTTTGGTCTCTTCCCACTCTTGTCACTGGGGAGGCATTCAAGTTTTTTGGTTCCTCCTTAGTTGTAGTATGAGCTGGTCGCCGCTTTGCTTGGGCAACGTTTGTCTGTTTTGGTGTAGGCTCCGTCTTCATCCCACATACAGATTTCGGACGCGCCCCAACACCTGTCTTGACATTATCTGAGGCCGGGGTCTGAGCTCCCCAGCTCCACCGATTCTTGATCTTGGGGATCTGTGATGTTGGTGTAGCTTTTGGTGGTTCCTTTGTGTCCTTGGGTAGCAGTAGTTTGTCGAACAGCTTGATCAGTCCCGACTTGTTCTTCCCAGCTGTTGGTTTCGCCTCCACTTTTCCCTTGGTTGTCGCCAAATTCCTAGGGCGAGACGTTGCCATGGGAATCATTGACTTGCGTTCTGCTGATGTCTGCAACTTTTCCCCATCAGGTTTGACTTGTGCCTGTTGATCTGAATCGGTGACTTCAGCAGCTTTTTCCGATGTTTGCTCCGTAGTATTAGAACTTTCCTGTGATGGAGGTTTAGAACTATCTGCCAAGGTCTCAGACGGTATTTGTCCCTGTGTTTTCTCATCAGGTTGTTTTGCTTCGGTTGTGTTCTTTTGTGATATTATTTCCTCTGGCATTTTTTCAGGGGACGTTTTCTGTGCCTCAGAGTTGAAGTCGTAGTCAGTGACACCCTTCCTGTAGGCTGGTTTCTCTCTCTGGTTCCCCATACCCAGAAGTTTCTGAGTAATCCCCGTTACGGACTCGATCATGGTCTTTTCATTGTTTACAGGACTTTCGTCCTCTTTATCAGGATCAAGCTTCTCTACAACATTCTTCTTCTCGGTTGTGACTTTCTTCTCAGTTTTGATCTGTTGACTTGGAGAGGTTTCTTTAGCGACTACAGTTTCTGACGTTCGTTCCTCCTTTTCTACTTTAGTTTTCGCTAGAGAGGACGTATCCTTGGAATCCTCTGTTCCTTGCTCATCGTCTAGAAGATCCTCCGTCTCTGCTACAGGACATCTACCTGTTGGCTTCTGCGTGTGAACATTTGCTTCCTGTGTACTGTTTTCTGCCTTATCTACATTTTGAGCAGGCTGATTGGCTGATTGTTGTGATTGACAGCTGGTGGGCGGAGCCTGTTGTCCATCCCCCTTGGAAGTGTCCCATCCTGTCCATTTTCCTAACATTCCAGTCAAACTGGACATCATACCGTTTGACTCCGCTGTAGTAGATTCCACAGGAGGTTCAGTGGCGCCACCTTTCAGCCAATCCCATGCTTTTGAGGTGATACCTGTTGGGGTACGCCGCGGGGGTTTAGCTGGGGCCTGTCTGTCATCTGTGGGGCTCCCAAGGGGGAGACCTTTACAGGGGCTATGTGAAGGGGACGCAGATTTACTCTTAGAACATTTCTCTATCAGGAAGTCTAGCCCTAGCTGGAATGGCAGCACTGCTAATGCCTGGAGAGATGTCAGCATTTCATCGTACTCCACCTGGTGAGCAGTCCGTCCAAGGACTATAACTCCGTCAGTATTGTAGTATTTCTCCGTGATCATGTCGCTAAACCTCAGATAGCCCATCCAGTAATCCAGAAGGCGAAGACTGCAACAGAAAACAAGAATAACATTAAAACTTACATACACATTATCTAGATTAATACATGATTCATTATTGAACAAGAGCTGTTGGAGAACAGCAAAGCTCGCCTATTCAGAAGAAGTTGATGTTCAAGTATTTACTATTTAAACATGGAAATATGACAAATTAACAGACTCAAAAACCTTCTAAAGAGCCCCAAATTGGTTGTATTATCACGTTCAGCATCCATACACATTAGGAAAATAAAATCATAAACATTTATGATGACTTAAGCTTAAACAATTGACGAAACAGAAACTTGCTCAAAAACTTTAACGTGAAATGGGACGCTGACGCCGACGCCCACGCCGGGGTGACAACATTAGCTCCCCCTATTCTTCGAATAGGTGAGCTAAAAATGGCCAGTACTCCCTGAGAAGTAGTCACAACAAAACAGTCTTTAGCTGACTTTAATACTTTCTGATTCACTTGCAACTTCATTAACAGATATAAGGACCTTTGTAACAGTATGACTTAGTAACATCTTATGTAAGCAAGCTATAAAAATAAATGCCTCAAATTTCTTGAGTTGGTAGAAACTTACTTTAGCAGGCTGAATATAAATGCTTCAAACTTCATGGAGTTGGTGGTGAGTCCATTATTTGCCTTCAGCTGCTGAACAAGTTCGTGAACCGCTCGGGTGTATGGTCCTGTAAAACAGCGTACATATTGGTAGGTTCAATAATTGGATATACCACAAGTCTTTAGGAGAGTGGCATATTAAATCATTTAATGAGTTTAATTAATTTCATCTTGCATAGCCATGAGTGTAAGATTCTATTTATCACATGACTAGTGTTAATGGAAATATAGACAAATTAAATTTTAAAATTTGTTTCTCTTTAATAGAGATAAAATCAGGCTTGAATGAGACAATATTGTGTGTGAAAACCTTGTACTTACTAACCAGATATGTGTATTTGTGTGTGAAAACTTTGTAATTACTGACCAGAAATGTATGTTTGTGTGTGAAAACTTTTTAATTACCGACCAGATATATGTGTTTGTGTGTGAAAACCTTGTAATAACTGACTAGATATGTGTGTTTGTGTGTAAAAACTTTTCACTTACTGACCAGATATGTGTGTGTTTGTGTGTGAAAACTTTATAATTACTGACCAGATATGTGTGTTTGTGTGTGAAAACTTTGTAATTACAGACCAGACATGTATGTATGTGTGTGAAAACTTTGTAATTACTGACCAGACATGTATGTATGTGTGTGAAAACTTTGTAATTACAGACCAGACATGTATGTATGTGTGTGAAAACTTTGTAATTACAGACCAGACATGTATGTATGTGTGTGAAACTTTGTAATTACGACCAGACATGTATGTATGTGTGTGAAAACTTTGTAATTACTGACCAGACATGTATGTATGTGTGTGAAAACTTTGTAATTACAGACCAGACATGTATGTATGTGTGTGAAAACTTTATAATTACTGACCAGACATGTATGTATGTGTGTGAAAACTTTGTAATTACAGACCAGACATGTATGTATGTGTGTGAAAACTTTGTAATTACAGACCAGACATGTATGTATGTGTGTGAAAACTTTGTAATTACTGACCAGAAACATGTGATAGTGTGTGTATTAACCTTGTATTAACTGACTAGATATGTATGTACGTGTGTAAAAACAATGTAATTACTGACCAGATATATGTGATTGTTTGTGAAAACCTTTCACTTACTGACCAGATACAGATAAATTGGTCTCACCTTGTTCACCAGATGCCTCAGCTACTTTCCACACAGTGATCTGAACACGTCCGAAAACCTGGACGCCGGCCAGATAAGGCTTCATTCCATCACTGACCACTCTGGTTAGGACCGAGCACAGTGTGGTCAATACGAGATCTCCCACCTCCGGGCTATCTGCCGTGCTCCCTAGTCGCAACTAAATATAGAAAACAGGAATTTTATAGTGATTTCACAACAGAGAATAGAAAACAGTCCTGAATTTTATAGTGATTTCACAAGTAAATATAGAAAACAGGAATTTTATAGTGATTTCACAACAGAGAATAAGAAAACAGTTTGAATTATATGTGATTTCACAAGTAATATAGAAAACAGGAATATTTATAGTGATTTCACAACTAAGTGTAGAAAACATGAAGAATAGTTCTACAAAATGCAATAAAGATTCATATAATTTGTGACGAGCCTTCAAGAAAATATCAGAATAATTTTTGTGTTGATAAAACATGTTTATGCTAATGATAGTTGACGAAGTTATTGACAAGATTATGTTATATATCATTTCAATTTAAAGGATGTTCCATTTATATCAACGACAAACAGAAGGATTCCCGTCTCTATGACTCCCTCAGAACCTGAAAAGTATCTTATTCTATAGTGACTTGATAGCACTGAAGAATTTCCTTGCTATTACCACATAAAAGGCTAAATTACCTTGTCGAAAGGATTTGTTGCTTTAGCGAAATGTCTGACTAAGGATTTGGCGGCCTGGGACACCTCATGCAGCATCACTGTAAAAGTAGAAAAAAATTTATGATGTATAAACCACAAAATTGCATCATATACTAAATTCTGACACCTCATGCAGCATCACTGTAAAAGTAGAGTATATCTAGGTATAAACCACAAAATTACACCATATTCTCATATCATATACAGCCAGGGGATTTTAGAGGGTCTTTAATTAACTCATCCACCCTAAAGACCCATTTGAACTCTTCTAATTGTAGGCCTGAAACAGTCCATTATACAACTTCAGGGGTGAACTCTCTGGGTTGCAATTCAAGTTCAAATCCCATGTGAGACAGTTGCCAGGTAACTGATAATTGGTTGGTGGTTTTCCTCCGAGAACTCCAGCTTTACCTCCGTCAATAAACCTGACAAGTCCTTAAATGACCCTGGCTATTTATAGGACGTTAAATTAATAAAAAAAAACCATGTAATTTACATACCTCTGCGGCGCGCAGTTTCAGGGCCGAGAGCGAGGGCTTGGCTGAAGGGAGATAACTGTGGTTCTGGCTGAGGCGGAGAGAGCAGGAATTCAGCAGGTGGAGCTGAGTCAGAATCGGCCGATGAAGCAAGGCTACTCACTAACGTCTGGGCGCTGATTGGCTTAGGCTCTGTTGCTCCTGTTAACATCAAAAATGTTCAAAATCACAGTGATAAGATTTGAAATGGAAAACTTTTATTCAAGATAACCAGATAAGGATTTAGATATAAGGTGCTGATGTAATACCTGACTTGGAATTCTTAGCTTTTGATACTCCATTTATTGTTGAATAAAATTCACTATTTAAAGATTTCTAAATTTTTTGTAAAGATTCAAAACTTTTCATACAAAGAATTAAACACAAAATGCTGATCTGGGGATACAGCATTACCATTTATTTCCATTTCATAAAAAAAAAATGTTCTAAATTTATATCTGATCTAAGGCAATATACTCATGTCGCCTGAAGCTGTATCACATGCATGACTACCACTGTAATGTAGCATCATGACCTCACAGCGTCAACAAAATTACTATTTTCTAGGTACAATTTTAGCAATTCTTTTTTAGAAACTAAGATGGATTTACTTTAAAAGATACAAACAACTATTTATGTTGTTGAAAATATGTAATTATTACATATGGAGAATTGACTTGCAGTCACATTTTTTTTCTCGAATTTATTTCAAAATAGCGTAAAATCATAGTTGTAAAATTGCAGTTAAATGTTGAGGTATGAGAGAACAAGAGGCCCCTGGGCCTTAACGGTTTTTCCTCTATTTTCCTCTATTTCCCCTATTGGGCCCCGCACCTCAGGCCCCAGAGGGTTCAGAGCCACCATTTATACAAAATCTTTTCCCCTTCCCCTCAGAATTGTTCTGGCCAAATTTGGTTAAATTCCGTTGAAAACTTTTAGACAAGTAGCGTTTAAAAGAATGACCAAAATTTCCCCTATTGGGCCCCGCCCCTGGGGGGTCAGAGTCACCATTTATACAAAATCTGTTCCCCTTCCCCTAAGGATGTTTCTGGCCAAATTTGGTTAAAATCCATTAAGAACTTTTTGACTAGTAGCGATTGAAAGGAAAAGTTTACTTACGGCGCACGGCACACGACGACGGACGGTGCACGGTGACAATAGGTCATCTTGACCCTTCGGGTCAGATGACCTAAAAACACTATTTCATACGTGGATATGAAGGATAGGGATATTCTACCCTCGAGATCACATAATGTTGTAAAACATTTTGTGACCCTTGGGTAGAATATCCCTATCCTTCATATCCACATATGAAAGAGACTTATAATCTTTGACCTCCTGTATCACTCATTACTATATATCTTACCCTGTGATTGTCCCGAGTCAGGCAATGTTGGTTCCTTGCTGTTCTCTTTTGATGTACACTCAACAGTCTCTTCTTTCCCCTCTGTGTCCTCGGAGTCGTCGGTATCGCTGTGAATATCGCGGCGTTTCGGCGAATCCTGTGGACTAATTGCATGAAAGGACACCTCTGATGCAAAACTCACACTTTTACGCTTCCCGCTCAATTCCTTGTCTGATGAGTCGTCACAGCTTTCTTTCTTTTCCTCAACTGTTTTTTTCTGCCGGCGACGTACAGTTTGAGAGTTACCTACGCTATCGTCCTCCAGGTAAAACATAACTGGGTCACTCGTATCCTTCTCATCTTCATCGTCATCACCATCCTCGACCTCCTCTTCCTCCGTCTCATCTTTATTCTCACACAGAAAGTATTCACCAGTCTCATCCTGGAGAAGGTAAATTTCCTCACAGGCATATGAGTGGCGATTGACCTTTTGACCTTGAATCCTACGACTTTCCATCTGTTGTATTAGGTACGGCTCTGACATTGACCTTGACCTCAGAACCTGCTTTTTACGTAGACAAGACTTGAGAGGCTTCTTATCAATATTCGGAACTAGACTCGAGCTTGACGACGAGCCAGATTCACTAGACAACTGAATCTGATAGTCGAGTTTTCTACGAAGAATCAACTGGTCACGTCGCCACTCAGCCAAACGCTCATTTTCCAAACTCAAGTAGCAGGTACAGTTGTCATGGCAACACTGCAGCGTATGGTCGAATCTGCTACTATAGGGGCTAAGACTCATACGTTCCGGAGATGATACTGGAGTCTGCTCTTCCTGCAGTACATACAAGTGCTCCAAAGGAGAGGAGTTGGTGGTTACGGCAGTCGAGGTGCCGGCAGATTTCACCGGCTGTTTGGGCCGCTGGCGAACATCTATCATTCCCGGATGTATCTCATTGGTGTATTTCTGCATCTTTTTATCCTCGGGTTTCTCTGCTGTTGGTCGTACCAGCGCTTTGTTTGTCGCTTGAAGCTGATTGGTCAAAAGCTGCGGAGGAGGTCCTGTAGATGTCTGTGCAATATCCGAACCATCCTCAGATTTGCAGACATGGCATGGAGATTTTGAAGAACTGGAAATCTCTATATGTGGAGGATAGAAAAGTAGCCGCTCTATGTCATTAGAAGGACTTCCGCTCGTGAAAGACCGTGGTTCGCTGTACCCAGGATCTATCCCTGAAGAGGTGGAACTTGTGCTGAACCCGCTGCTGCTCGAACCTGACTCTGCACAATTCCGAGAAAGGGTGGCGTTGATGGGATGTCGCGGGGGAGCCGAGCGTGACCTCTTGTGGTTAGCACCAGACGATGCTTCCTGTCGCCCATAGTGCGAGTGGTAAGCAGCCTTGTTACGGATGTATTCCTGAGTTTTTGCATATTCCTCGCTGTCTGAAAATACTGGTATCGGGAGATTTAAGGGAAGTGGGTCGAAGAGGGACCCCTCAGAGTCCGCAGCAAAAACTGTCGCAGAGAGAAAACTCAGATCTGGTAGTGACTTGTGGGAATAGAATGTACTTTTCTCACACAGTTCCACCGTCAATGAGGTTTTCTTTCGCGCACTGTCTGCACTCTTTGAACGAGGTAAAACACCCTTCGATTTTTTGCCATCTGATGGCTCAAATTTTGGCAAAATTTCATTCAGTTCAGTAAAGCTTTCTGGTAACATTGACAAAACTGAATTTTTTTCAGATATTGGGGTCGTCTGTTGAGCTGAATCGTGCATGCTTGGCCGTTTTGGTCTCATATCCTCTGTAGCTGTTGTCTGTATGGCACAGTCTTTCATACTTGGTGGAAACTGGGAGCTGAAATTTTTAGTTCCGCACCAAAGAGTTATAGTGGTAGGGGAGACAACTGTTTCTTTTGTGCACTTGGTGACCTCAGTCTGCGACCCCTTAGATTTATTGGTAGCATCAAACTTCTCCTTCTCAAGCCAATCAAGAATGCGTTTACGTGTCGAGTATTGAAGCGGCTGAGGTTGTGGTGTAGAAGTGGAACCGGGGCTGGAATGTGTTGTCGCGGTAACACCTGCAGACAGGTACTGGGCATGACTATTTGTAAGCGTATGATCACTGTACGAGTCCTCCCGAGTAATCTCACTGCAGTTATTGTTGTGATGGGGATGGTCACCATGGGGATGGTCGCCATGGGGATGGTGGGGCTGACATATAGGATGTTGGAACAGAATCTGCTCAATGTTTGCCATAGTTTCGGGAGATACAGGATTTGAATGGTCCTTAGCTCTTTGGTACAAGTCTAGTAGATACGCTGAATGGCGTTTGTTATGAAAGCTCTCAGCTAATCGCTGTATGTCCTGTGACGATAATGACTGCCAAGCTTGATGAATACACAGATCGGGCATGCTAGTACTTCGTGACGGGTCCAAAACATTGTCCAACTTACCCAACCGACGTAAACTCTTAACCTGTCGCCATGACGTGACCTTCTTTGACCTTTGCCGGCCACAAGGAGGTAGAGTTGACCTTGAAGGGGAATGTCCATTGGTCATGGCTTGGAATCGTTTTTTAGGGGAAATCATCTGACACCCTCGTCCCCCTACATGTCGGGGAAGGGACCCAGAACTAAAAAGTTTAAGATCGTGTTTGGAGGCTGGGGCAAGTTTGGGGGAAACGGAATCTTCACTGGACATAGAATGTTCCATGGATGTTTCCTGTATGCCCCCTAAAGAATGAAATTTCTGGCCCCTCGAACCCAAAACCTTTCCTTTTCCGTGACCCCCATGGGGTCCACTTCCAGAATAGCAGAAATGAAAACTGTCCGAACATTCCTCCCCTTCAGTAGAACACACACTCACTTGTTGTTGACTGCAACGACCTTGACCTGATTCTAAAGAGGTCAATGAGTTTTCAAGGTCAGATCCTGACCCCTTACTTCCTTGTGACCCCACAAAAGAGAGGTGATACTCGTCTTTTCTCGGACAGCAGTTCAGACAGAAATTATTTTCACTAGACGTATGACTGGATGACATTTCCATTGTGTTTTGACCTTGAACCTGACATTCACCTTGACCTTGGTACTGTTCTGGGGTAAGACCTAGCACGGGAAACTGACACTTAACTGTGACCTTATCAAGGCTGTCTGTCATCTGGTCACCAGTTCCGTGTAGATTGCCGACGCCGTGAAGGTCCCCGGTCGGCGACGGTGTAAACAGTGGATTGTCACTGAAGTCAAGCAAGTCACTAGAACACATCATCTCACGTTCACTCGTCGACACATCCATTGCCGAGTTACGACTGTATGATAATTCTGACTCATCGGGACAAAAAAGTTCCGTTGAATTCTGATCCAGAATATTTGATCCCTTTGCCTCGCCCCCAAAGCTTAAATAACTTCCTGTGACAACATGGGGGAATCCTATCATAAGATCATGACCTACACAGGAGCAGTTAACTCCGGGAGAGGATTCGCGAAGGTTTGTGTCGAATTGTACTGTAAAGTCCTCATCATAGAAGTAATCGTTACTAGCCCCATCATCCATTGCCCCCGCCGCAGATAAACCCCTATTAGGCGACGGAGGAGAAAACTGGTCATGTCCATGTTCAGGGCTACCACGGATCTTATAAGCCTCATTCTGATTTTTTGTTCCAGATCTATGCCGTGAACAAGCATGTTCGGGACTTCTTAAATGGCCTCTTGGTCCCCTGTTGGGTCTGCGCTTTGGACTATACTGTGAATCTGAAGATGAGGACGACAGTTTATCACGACGAGGGCTGTATTGTGAATCGGAAGATGATGACAACTGACGCGTATGGTCCCGCCGCGGGCTGTACTGCGAGTCGGAAGACGACGATAGTCGCCCAGGCTCACGTTTTGGACTGTATTGGGAATCCGATGAAGACGACACAATTCCACGATCTGATTTTGTTGGCGACACATCACGCCATGTCAACATTTGATTTTGGTTAGTGTTCTTTTCCGAACTCTTCCATGATTTTGTCGGACTGCTAGCAGTGGAGGAACTCCCACTGCCACTACTGTCCCCAGATAACAATGACTTTCTCTCCTTCTTTGGGGAGATTTCTTGCCATGTTGTTTTGCCCTTTGAGGTTTTGCCTCGGGACTTATGAGTTTTATCCTCGGGCCCTTTTGCCGAATTCTGTGTGTCAATGTTTGATGTCTTGTTATCGCAGTTAAAAAACTGGTCCATATTCCGAGTGGAATTGAATTCGATTGGTCGATTGTTGATGACATCATTTCCTGTTATCACATCCCTTGTTCCTATGACAACTGGTCCCCTATTGAGGGTCTGAAAAATACAAAAAAAAAACATATTGATTAATCTTAATTAAATCTTCTTGAAAAATACATGAATGAATGATTGATACATTTTTAAAATTTTAAATGAGCCTTTAATGTATTTTAGAGTATTTAGATTTTAAAAATTCATGTTGACATCTGCTCTGGTGTCAATTAATAGCTACAAGCTCCCTTAGACAACTGTGCCATTTTTTTGAAATTCTACACAGGAAATCCAGAGTACCATGAATAAAATCTATTGATGTGTGTTTTTGGTCAGTACTTTAGAACAGGTGCTATTAAATTTGTGATATAGGCTTGAGGATCTGGGGTGATCAAATTTCCTTACCATAATTAGGATCATTTAATTTTTTTTTCATATTTTTCGGATTTCCAATGAAATTTGACTGCACTAAAATAAAATCTAACATTACAATCACTGCCATATCTTTGCTACAGAGTTTTGGTGAAAGCTTAAAATGTCATTTGAATCTACAACATGTAACTGTACATATCTATAATACAACAGTCCACTTTGTCCTCTCAAATAAAAGGCATATTGACCTTCTCCCCTAAATTTACATTAGAGTTCATGTTTGTTTTTTTCATTTTTACGGCCCATCAACAGCCAAGTTTATTTAAGGTCATTTAGTGCACATGTATATTGACCAATTCCCAGGCAGTATGTAGTCACGCCTCATGCTTGCACTTGCACGTGTACCTATTTGGAGCAAATGTCGCAAAACACACCCAGTTTATAATGGCAAAATGTAAAATTATGTCACTGGACGTGTTATACCTCAGGGAAGTTTGATTGACAGCTGGTGAACTGTCCTTGAGAACACTGGCCCCCGTTCCCCATATTCCCTTTCGTCGTGGCCCCTCCCTTATTCCCCTATCATTATGAATGGTAAATGAACTTTACCCCTGTGATTCACCTCTTTGGTATTTGACACATTAATTAATTGCTAGAAAATGAAGCACCATCCAATCAAGGCACATGTTTACAAAATTGATGCATTTAGCCAGCTTAACAAACCACAATGAAAGACTCAAATATTTTTGGGAGAGATGATATTTTCATGACTTTGTGGGGCATTACTATGAAAATTTAATCAGCAAAATTTTGAGAAATTGTTTAATCATATAAATACTGAAAGCCAGATTGTGGAAATTAAAAGCCGCTAAAATTCAATCTCCACATTTTTAGTTAAAATCGCAAAAATTTTGACTTAAATAGGTAACAGGCTATATGGTAAAATAATCATACAACTGTACATTTACATCATGTGAGTACTTCAAGTCAACTTCTTTTCACAGCAGCTTAATTTTGCGATCTCATGATTACCAAATTTTTTTAAGAAGATATAAATTCAATTTCAACTGTATTTGAACCATTTCTACAGTGATTTATTTACATGATTCCCTATCATCCGTGAAAAAGGCAAAATTTACCATCAAACGGGAAAATAAATTAGTCTAAGTTACTGTTTTTGATATCTGTGACTTCTAGCTAAGAGTAGAAATTGCCTTCATCATTTTGTACAAAAGTATAATAATATCATCAATTTAAACCAAAAAAAAAAGCCAGAAAAACAAAACTCCCAAAAAATGAGAGGGTGTAATTTTATCCCCAAAACTGGAGACAAAGCAATCAATACATGTGCCAAGAGGAGGTAACTCTGCTGAAAGAGACTTCATGAATTACTAACCAATGGTACCTGTCTCGCAAACCGCATCTTTTACAGGATTGCTTCGACGAATTTCACAATGTGAGAGTAAACAATATCCACTTAAGCTTCCTGCACAAATTCCTCATAAAAATTGTACAAAGATGTATGTAATCCTTCGAATAATGACTAGGTGTTGCGGTTAAATTGTCAACAAGTTATACACTAAAAAGTGTCGTCTGTCAAAATACCACACCACTGTTGAGAAAAATCTTTGCTAGAATCCAAACTGGTGTCTCAATTAAAATTAAACAGCTTGTAGATTCTCAGCATAACTAATGGTAGAGATTAAAATCTACCATCAAATCGGAACTACTTATATAGTGAAATCTGTTATCACCTCTGTATACAGACCACCTCTGTATACAGACCACCTCTGTATACAGACCACCTCTGTATACAGACCACACCACCTCTGTATACAGACCACCTCTGTATAAAGACCACCTGCTTGTAAAAACGACTTTCTTAGGATCCCAAATAGTCATTTATAACACAATTTGACCTGTGTATAAAGACCACTTTGCTGTAGAGACCACTTTTGTCTTCGCTAATGGTGGCGTCGTTAAAAGTGTAAACACTTTTGAGATGTCTTGTCCATTGGATGGTCCAGATAGATCTTTATAGACAGGTTTCATTTTATATATCACAGTCTATATCTCCCTCTTATCCTCATTCACTGTAAGATATATCAGGTCCAAATGCTTTATGAACCTTAAATCCAAATGTCTGTTAAACACATAGAGTTATATATGTAAATCTCCTCTCTTTTTGTCTTCAAACTTGGTCATGTATAATTCCACACTTTAGGATTTCAGAAACACACCTCAAAAAATCTCAGAGTCTGTACATTGTACTTATGAGATTCCATTTGTTTCTCATCCTAATGAAAGCTCGGTCTCATCTGATCAGATGCTGATGTGAAGCCTCTGGAGTGGTTCTACAAACTTTACCTCAGTCCAGGGTTGTATAATATCTGTATGAACCTCATTACAGGTCATTAAATGTATAACCTCAGCAAAGTTATATAATGACCTTCTAAGTATCAGGCGGTTTATGTCAAATTCCATCCTTCTGTAAGATTGGGTAGTTTCACTTCTTCACCCCTATGATTCCATAATGAGCTATTCCAGGTGTAGAATTGGAAGAGTTCAAATGTATTTTAAGGGGCGAATTATAATGTTCTATCTATATATCCTGAAGAGTGATGGATATGTACAAAATGTTTCAAACGTTTGAAATAGTTTGCTGTAATCTCCACACAAGTACGAGACTATCGTATCTCTCCGGCCATTATTAATGGTTGTTCGAGCACGTATTGAAGATGAATTCTCTTCGGAACACTTTGTCGTCAAATTTTCATCTAATCATTATATTCGTTAAGGAATGTTAATTTTCCTGCTTGTAAACCACTTAAAAAAATTTTCACTAATATTTTAACATGAATTTTTAACATTCATGAATTTCCGGCGGAATTGAAATTTTCGTACCAATCAGATCCACAGATGGCAGAATGAAGCACGCTACAATCCTTTAACACCATGTTATATAGCACCATGTTAATTAGCACCATTTGAATCCTAGTGGTTTACAGGAAACACCAGTGTTTTTTAGCACCAGAAAATATCCATGTCAGCACACAGCTTAAATTATATCCACAAGTTTATTATCCAAGAGTATTTGAAAGTATAACCCTCAGCTTAGAATTTCCTTCATATGAGAATGTCTTTTTTCCTCTAGCTATTATTTGACTCCGTATAAAGTGTCATTAGAGTTATACAGACATATATTTGACCCTTTCAACACCATTAAATATTAAAAGGTTCAATCAAAAACTAAATCCAAAGAAAATGAAGTCAATTTTCACCACTTAGAACATTAAGTCATATAGCATACTGAGAAAACATGTTTAGTTGGAATCCATTATCGTTCCATCAACATGTGAGATACATGGAGGAAGCATTGACAATATATATTTAAATCTGCCAAAATATACCGCAATGACGATACATGTTTAAATCCGCCAAAATATACCACACTGACGATACATGTTTAAATCTGCCATTATATTTCCACAAGTACAAGCCACTGGGAGTCTGTAAGCATGTGTATACCAGACCTGGCCCACAGAGGAAGCCATGATTCACTGTAAATACACAGCTAACACACTCTCACCATCACATTCCCTGTAACACTGCCAACTCTCTAACTTCCTTTTTTTCTCTGTGAATCCAAAAATACCTGGCTTAGACTATGTAGTGATGTACAATATCTGTGTGTGTTTACATCTGCTAATAGCTCACTGTTATAGCAATAAGTCAATACACATGGGACATTATCATCATATCTGTACTTATTCTAGTAATTACATGTATCTGTGCTGGTAATTACACGTATCTATAATAGTAATTACATGTATCTACATTTAATTATATGGATACAAGTACCTGAACTAGTAATTACAAGAGTACATGTATTTACATTTAATCATAGGGATACATGTATCTGTACTAGTAATTACATGTATCTGTACTGGTAATTACATGTATCTGTACTGGTAATTACATGTATCTGTACTAGTAATTACATGTATCTGTAATAGTAATTACATGTATCTGTACTAGTAATTACATGTATCTGCACTTTGTCTAGTAATAACATGTGTCTGTGCTGGTAATTACATGTATATGTACTAGTAATAACACATGTCTGTACTAGTAATTACATGTGTTTGTACTAGTAATTACAAGTATCTGTACTAGTAATTACATATATCTTTACTAGTAAGTACACGTATCTGTACTAGTAATTAGACGTATCTGTACTAGTAATTACATGTATCTGTACTAGTAATTACATGTATCTGTACTAGTAATTGCATGTATCTGTACTAGTAATTACATGTATCTGTACTAGTAATTACATGTATCTGTACTAGTAATTGCATGTATCTGTACTAGTAATTGCATGTATCTGTACTAGTAATTGCATGTATCTGTACTAGTAATTACATGTATCTGTACTAGTAATTACATGTATCTGTACTAGTAATTACATGTATCTGTACTAGTAATTACATGTATCTGTACTAGTAATTACATGTATCTGTACTAGTAATTACATGTATCTGTACTAGAATTCATGTATCTGTACTAGTAATTACATGTATTAGGCCATGGGCTAGGAGGGTCCCACATGCACCCCCCCCCAAACCTCCGAACCAATATTTTTCTGAACCCTTATGACCCACTGATCACAAATCAAAATGTTAACATTGCATAAGTTGGGATGAACTTCCGGTTATGACGTCATCAAGATGGCCGCCATCTCGAATTTGACTAAAAATTGAAAAATAGTCATAACATTGACATTTTTCAACCGAAGTAGACAAATAAGGTATCAAAATGACCATAATTGATCAACAAATACATATCAGGACCAAAAAATCCAATATATGTAGTGATTTCTACGCAGGAAATGAAAAAAAATCTGATTTTAACCTCAAAAATGGAGATTTTTCAGCAAATTTTTCATATTTGGCTTGACGCTGCAAAAATGTTTCCCAACAGCAAACTATTATTTCTAATAAGGTTTTTGACCACTTATCAATCAGTTTAAGCAACGAAAACAACAAAAACCAATGTTAACATCGTATAAAATCCGGTTATGACGTCATCAAAATGGCCACCATCTCGAAATTCACTGAAAAATGAAAAATAGTCATAACATTGACATTTTTCCGACTGAAGTAGACAAATGAGGTATCAAAATGACCACAATAGAACTACAAATACATGTCAGGACCAAATAATCCAATATATGTAGTGATTTGAACGCAGGAAATGAAAAAAAAAATGATTTTAAGCTCAAAAATTATAATTTTTCAGCATTTTTTTTCATATTTGGCTTGACGCAGCAATATTGTTTCCCAACAACAAATTATTATTCGTAATCAGTTATTTGACCTCTTATCAATCAGTTAAAACAACAACAACAACAACAACAACAACAACAACAACAAAAATATATAGAAATGCAAAAGAGAATTGTTGTTATACCATCATTTGGTTTACTCAAAACATCACCGGATGCGGCATATGATTGTTATTTTTTCCAAACCACTGACACTACAGTTTCCTGGTGTCTTGGAATTTCCTGAATATAACATTGGCTATTAACGATTTACATCTTAACAAATTTGAATTTAAAGTTGGCTGAATATCTAAGTAGGACTTCAAAATAATTCTTTTTCATGTTCGAAATATTGTAGACTAGTAGCCTCTCAAACTGAATTATTACAGCAAAACGCCAACTAATAGCTATAGGGTATCATGACCTTGTGGTGTTTGACGTTTATAGACAGGTTTGATTGATGTGTGTTTATAGACAGGTTTGACTGATTGTGTGTGATCGTTTATAGACAGGTTTGATTGTGGGTGATGTTTATAGACAGGTTTGATTGTGTGTGACGTTTGTAGACAGGTTTGATTGTGTGTGATGACAGACAGTTTGATAGTTTATAGACAGGTTTGGTTGTGTGTGTGACGTTTATAGACAGGTTTGGTTCGTGTGTGATGTTTATAGACAGGTTTGATTGTGTGTGACCTTTATAGACAGGTTTGATTGTGTGTGATGTTTATAGACAGGTTTGACTGATCGTGGGTGATGTTTATAGACAGGTTTGATTGTGGGTGACGTTTATAGACAGGTTTGGTTGTGGTGTGATGTTTATAGACAGGTTTGATTGTGGTGTGATGTTTATCGACAGGTTTGTGTGTGACGTTTATAGACAGGTTTGGTTGTGATGGTGACATGATTTGATAGACAGGTTTGATTGTGTGTGACGTTTATAGACAGGTTTGATTGTGTGTGACTGTTTATAGACAGGTTTGATTGTGTGTGATGACTGTTTATAGACAGGTTTGATTGTGTAGTGACGTTTATAGACAGGTTTGATTGTGTGTGACGTTTTATAGACAGGTTTGATTGTGTGTGATGTTTATAGACAGGTTCTTGATTGTGTGTGACACCCCCCCCCCCCCCTTTTTTTTTTTTCTGATAGACAGGTTTGATTGTGTGTTGATTGTTTATAGACAGGTTTGATTGTGTGTGACGTTTATAGACAGGTTTGATTGTGTGTGACGTTTATAGACAGGTTTGATTGTGTGGGTGACGTTTATAGACAGGTTTGATTGTTGTGTGACCGTTTATAGACAGGTTTGAATTGTGTGTGATGTTTATAGACAGGTTTGATTGTGTTGTGATGTTTATAGACAGGTTTGATTGTGTGTGACGTTTATAGACAGGTTTGGATTGTGTGTGACGTTTATAGACAGGTTTGTTGATGTGTGTGATGTTTATAGACAGGTTTGATTGTGTGTGACGTTTATAGACAGGTTTGATTGTGTGTGATGTTTTATAGACAGGTTTGATGACCTGTGGGTGTGACGTTTATAGACAGGTTTGATTGTGTGTGACGTTTATAGACAGGTTTGGTTGTGTGTGATGTTTATAGACAGGTTTGATTGTGTGTGACGTTTATAGACAGGTTTGATTGTGTGGGTGACCTTTATAGACAGGTTTGATTGTGTGTGACGTTTATAGACAGGTTTGATTGTGTGTGACGTTTATAGACAGGTTTGATTGTGTGTGATTGTTGGTGTGTGATTTTATAGACAGGTTTGATTGTGTGTGACGTTTATAGACAGGTTTGATTGTGTATGATGTTTATAGACAGGTTTGATTGTGTGTGATGTTTATAGACAGGTTTGATTGTGTGTGATGTTTATAGACAGGTTTGATTGTGTGTGACGTTTATAGACAGGTTTGGTTGTGTGTGATGTTTATAGACAGGTTTGATTGTGTGTGTGACGTTTATAGACAGGTTTGGTTGTGGGTGACGTTTTATAGACAGGTTTGGTTGTGTGTGATGTTTATAGACAGGTTTTGATTGTGTGTGACGTTTATAGACAGGTTTGATTGTGTGTGATGTTTATAGACAGGTTTGATTGTGTGTGACGTTTATAGACAGGTTTGATTGTGTGTGACGTTTATAGACAGGTTTGATTGTGTGTGACGTTTATAGACAGGTTTGATTGTGGTGACGTTTTATAGACAGGTTTGATTGTGTGGGTGACGTTTATAGACAGGTTTGATTGTGTGTGACGTTTATAGACAGGTTTGATTGTGTGTGACGTTTATAGACAGGGTTTGATTGTGTGTGACGTTTATAGACAGGTTTGATTGTGTGGTGACGTTTATAGACAGGTTTGATTGTGTGTGACGTTTATAGACAGGTTTGATTGTGTGTGACGTTTATAGACAGGTTTGGTTGTGTGTGACGTTTATAGACAGGTTTGATTGTGTGTGACGTTTATAGACAGGTTTGATTGTGTGTGACGTTTATAGACAGGTTTGATTGTGTGTGACGTTTATAGACAGGTTTGATTGTGTGTGATGTTTATAGACAGGTTTGATTGTGTGTGACGTTTATAGACAGGTTTGATTGTGTGTGACGTTTATAGACAGGTTTGATTGTGTGTGACGTTTATAGACAGGTTTGATTGTGTGTGACGTTTATAGACAGGTTTGATTGATGTGTGTGATGTTTTATAGACAGGTTTGATTGTGTGTGATGTTTATAGACAGGTTTGATTGTGTGTGACGTTTATAGACAGGTTTGATTGTGTGTGACGTTTATAGACAGGTTTGATTGTGTGTGATGTTTATAGACAGGTTTGATTGTGTGTGACGTTTATAGACAGGTTTGATTGTGTGTGACGTTTATAGACAGGTTTGATTGTGTGTGACGTTTATAGACAGGTTTGATTGTGGGTGATGTTTATAGACAGGTTTGATTGTGTGTGACGTTTATAGACAGGTTTGATTGTGTGTGACGTTTATAGACAGGTTTGATTGTGTGTGACGTTTATAGACAGGTTTGATTGTGTGGTGACGTTTATAGACAGGTTTGATTGTGTGTGACGTTTATAGACAGGTTTGATTGTGTGTGATGTTTATAGACAGGTTTGATTGTGTGTGACGTTTATAGACAGGTTTGATTGTGGGTGACGTTTATAGACAGGTTTGATTGTGTGTGACGTTTATAGACAGGTTTGATTGTGGGTGACGTTTATAGACAGGTTTGATTGTGTGTGATGTTTATAGACAGGTTTGATTGTGGGTGACGTTTATTAGACAGGTTTGATTGTGTGTGACGTTTATAGACAGGTTTGATTGTGTGTGACGTTTATAGACAGGTTTGATTGTGTGTGATGTTTATAGACAGGTTTGATTGTGTGTGACGTTTATAGACAGGTTTGATTGTGTGTGATGTTTATAGACAGGTTTGATTGTGTGTGACGTTTATAGACAGGTTTGATTGTGTGTGACGTTTATAGACAGGTTTGATTGTGTGTGACGTTTATAGACAGGTTTGATTGTGTGTGACGTTTATAGACAGGTTTGATTGTGTGTGACGTTTATAGACAGGTTTGATTGTGTGTGATGTTTATAGACAGGTTTGATTGTGTGTGATGTTTATAGACAGGTTTGATTGTGTGTGACGTTTATAGACAGGTTTGATTGTGTGTGACGTTTATAGACAGGTTTGATTGTGTGTGATGTTTATAGACAGGTTTGATTGTGGGTGACGTTTATAGACAGGTTTGATTGTGTGTGACGTTTATAGACAGGTTTGATTGTGTGTGACGTTTATAGACAGGTTTGATTGTGGGTGATGTTTATAGACAGGTTTGATTGTGTGTGATGTTTATAGACAGGTTTGATTGTGTGTGACGTTTATAGACAGGTTTGATTGTGTGTGACGTTTATAGACAGGTTTGATTGTGGTGTGTGACGTTTATAGACAGGTTTGATTGTGTGTGACGTTTATAGACAGGTTTGATTGTGGGTGACGTTTATAGACAGGTTTGATTGTGTGTGACGTTTATAGACAGGTTTGATTGTGTGTGATGTTTATAGACAGGTTTGATTGTGTGTGAAGTTTATAGACAGGTTTGATTGTGTGTGATGTTTATAGACAGGTTTGATTGTGTGGGTGACGTTTATAGACAGGTTTGATTGTGTGTGACGTTTATAGACAGGTTTGATTGTGTGTGATGTTTATAGACAGGTTTTGATTGTGTGTGACCTTTATAGACAGGTTTGATTGTGTGTGACGTTTATAGACAGGTTTGATTGTGTGTGACGTTTATAGACAGGTTTGATTGTGTGTGACGTTTATAGACAGGTTTGATTGTGTGTGATGTTTATAGACAGGTTTGATTGTGTGGGACGTTTATAGACAGGTTTGATTGTGTGTGACGTTTATAGACAGGTTTGATTGTGTGTGATGTTTATAGACAGGTTTGATTGTGTGTGACGTTTATAGACAGGTTTTGATTGTGTGTGACGTTTATAGACAGGTTTGTTTTGTGTGTGACGTTTATAGACAGGTTTGATTGTGTGTGATGTTTATAGACAGGTTTGATTGTGTGTGACTGTTTATAGACAGGTTTGATTGTGTGTGACGTTTATAGACAGGTTTGATTGTGGTGTACATGTTTATAGACAGGTTTTGATTGTGTGTGATGTTTATAGACAGGTTTGATTGTGTGTGATGTTTATAGACAGGTTTGATTGTGTGTGACGTTTATAGACAGGTTTGATTGTGTGTGACGTTTATAGACAGGTTTGATTGTGTATGATGTTTATAGACAGGTTTGATTGTGTGTGATGTTTATAGACAGGTTTGGTTGTGGGTGACCGTTTATAGACAGGTTTGGTTGTGTGTGATGTTTATAGACAGGTTTGATTGTGTGTGATGTTTATAGACAGGTTTGATTGTGTGGGTTGATGTGTTATAGACAGGTTTGATTGTGGGTGACGTTTATAGACAGGTTTGTTGTGGTGTGACGTTTATAGACAGGTTTGATTGTGTGTGACGTTTATAGACAGGTTTGATTGTGTGTGACGTTTATAGACAGGTTTGATTGTGTGTGACGTTTATAGACAGGTTTGATTGTGTGTGACGTTTATAGACAGGTTTGATTGTGTGGGTGACGTTTATAGACAGGTTTGATTGTGGGTGACGTTTATAGACAGGTTTGATTGTGTGTGATGTTTATAGACAGGTTTGATTGTGTGTGACGTTTATAGACAGGTTTGATTGTGTGTGATGTTTATAGACAGGTTTGATTGTGGTGTGACGTTTATAGACAGGTTTGATTGTGTGTGTGACGTTTATAGACAGGTTTGATTGTGTGTGATGTTTATAGACAGGTTTGATTGTGTGTGATGTTTATAGACAGGTTTGATTGTGTTGTGACGTTTATAGACAGGTTTTGATTGTGTGTGATGTTTATAGACAGGTTTGATTGTGTGTGTGATGTTTATAGACAGGTTTGATTGTGGGTGACGTTTATAGACAGGTTTGATTGTGTGTGACGTTTATAGACAGGTTTGATTGTGTGTGACGTTGTATAGACAGATTTGGTTGTGTGTGATTTTAGACAGGTTTGGTTGTGTGGTGATGTTTATAGACAGGTTTGGTTGTGGGGTGACGTTTATAGACAGGTTTGATTGTGTGTGTGATGTTTATAGACAGGTTTGATTGTGGGTGATGTTTATAGACAGGTTTGATTGTGTGTGAACGTTTTTAGACAGGTTTGATTGTGTGTGATGTTTATAGACAGGTTTGACATTGTGGGTGATGTTTTATAGACAGGTTTGGTTGTGGGTGATGTTTGTAGACAGGTTTGATTGTGTGTGATGTTTATAGACAGGTTTGATTGTGTGTGATGTTTATAGACAGGTTTGATTGTGTGTGATGTTTATAGACAGGTTTGATTGTGTGTGTGACGTTTATAGACAGGTTTGATTGTGTGTGATGTTTTATAGACATGTAGTTTGGATTGCAGGTTTGGATTGTGATGTTTGTTTATAGACAGGTTTGATTGTGTGTGACGTTTATAGACAGGTTTGATTGTGTGTGTGATGTTTATAGACAGGTTTGATTGTGTGGTGATGTTTATAGACAGGTTTGATTGTGTGTGACAGTGTTTATAGACAGGTTTGATTGTGTGTGACCGTTTATAGACAGGTTTGATTGTGTGTGATGACGTTTATAGACAGGTTTGATTGTGTGTGATGTTTATAGACAGGTTTGATTGTGTGTGATGTTTATAGACAGGTTTGATTGTGGTGTGACGTTTATAGACAGGTTTGATTGTGTGTGTGACGTTTATAGACAGGTTTGATTGTGTGTGACGTTTATAGACAGGTTTGATTGTGTGTGACCTTTATAGACAGGTTTGATTGTGTGTGACGTTTATAGACAGGTTTGATTGTGTGTGACGTTTATAGACAGGTTTTGATTGTGTGTGACGTTTATAGACAGGTTTGATTGTGTGTGATGTTTATAGACAGGTTTGGTTGTGTGTGTGACGTTTATAGACAGGTTTGATTTGTGTGTGACGTTTATAGACAGGTTTGATTGTGTGTGATGTTTATAGACAGGTTTGATTTGTGTGTGACGTTTATAGACAGGTTTGATTGTGTTGTGACGTTTATAGACAGGTTTGATTGTGTGTGTGATGTTTATAGACAGGTTTGATTGTGTGTGACGTTTATAGACAGGTTTGATTGTGTGTGACCTTTATAGACAGGTTTGATTGTGTGTGTCGTTTATAGACAGGTTTGATTGTGTGTGATGTTTATAGACAGGTTTGATTTGTGTGTGACGTTTATAGACAGGTTTGATTGTGGGTGAAATGTTATAGACAGGTTTGGTTGTGTGTGATGTTGTCTAGACAGGTTTTAGATTGTGTGTGACGTTTATAGACAGGTTTGATTGTGTGTGACGTTTATAGACAGGTTTGATTGTGTGTGACGTTTATAGACAGGTTTGATTGTGTGTGACGTTTATTCTGACAGGATTTGATTGTGTGTGATGTTTATAGACAGGTTTTGATTGTGTGTGAACGTTTATAGACAGGTTTTGATTGTGTGTGACGTTTTATAGACAGGTTTGGATTGTGTGTGATGTTTATAGACAGGTTTGATTGTGTGTGTGATGTTTATAGACAGGTTTGATTGTGTGTGATGTTTATAGACAGGTTTGATTGTGTGTGACGTTTATAGACAGGTTTGATTGTGTGTGACGTTTATAGACAGGTTTGGTTGTGGGTGACGTTTATAGACAGGTTTGATTGTGTGTGATGTTTATAGACAGGTTTGATTGTGTGTGACGTTTATAGACAGGTTTGATTGTGTGTGTGTTTATAGACAGGTTTGATTGTGTGTGATGGTTTATAGACAGGTTTGATTGTGGGTGAGTGTTATCTGAGACAGGTTTGATTGTGTGTGATGTTTATAGACAGGTTTGATTGTGTTGTGGACGTGACGGTTTTCGTGGGTCGATAGACAGGTTTGATTGTGGTGTGTGTGACTTTTATAGACAGGTTTGATTGTGTGCTGACGTTTATAGGACAGGTTTGATTGTGTGTGATGTTTATAGACAGGTTTGGTTGTGTGTGATGATTGTTATAGACAGGTTTGATTGTGTGTGACGTTTATAGACAGGTTTGATTGTGTGTGATGTTTATAGACAGGTTTGATTGTGTGTGATGTTTATAGACAGGTTTGATTGTGTGTGACGTTTATAGACAGGTTTGATTGTGTGTGACGTTTATAGACAGGTTTGAATTGATTGTGTATGTGACTGTTTATAGACAGGTTTGATTGTGTGTGATGTTTTATAGACAGGTTTGATTGTGTGTGATGTTTATAGACAGGTTTGATTGTGTGAGTGATGTTTATAGACAGGTTTGATTGTGTGTGATGTTTATAGGACAGGTTTGATTTGTGTGTGATGTTTATAGACAGGTTTGATTGTGTGTGATGTTTATAGACAGGTTTGATTGTGTGTGACCGTTTATAGACAGGTTTGATTGTGTGTGGACGTTGTATAGACAGGTTTGATTGTGGGTGGATTTATAGACTGGTTTGATGGGTGTGATGTTTATAGACAGGTTTGATTGTGTGTGATGTTTATAGACAGGTTTGATTGTGTGTGATGTTTAAACGATTTGCATTTTTTTGGCAGGGTTTGTTTAGACAGGTTTGTGGGTTGTGTTTATAGACAGGTTTGATTGTGTCTGTGTGAGTTTATAGACAGGTTTGGCTTGTGTGGACCCAGTGTTTATAGACAGGTTTGATTGTGGTGTGACGTTTATAGACAGGTTTGATTGTGTGTGAATGTTTATAGACAGGTTTGATTGTGTGTGATTGTTTATAGACAGGTTTGATTGTGTGTGACGTTTATAGACAGGTTTGATTGTGTGTGACGTTTTCTAGGACAGGTTTGATTGTGGGTGACGTTTATAGACAGGTTTGATTGTGTGTGACTGTTTTATAGGACAGGTTTGCATTGTGTTGTGATGTTGAATAGACAGGTTTGATTGTGTGTGAAGTGGACGTTTTACTAGACAGGTTTGATTGTTTGTGTGTGGCCTTTATAGACAGGTTTTGATTGTGGGTTGACGTTTTATAGACAGGTTTGATTGTGTGTGACTTGTATAGACAGTTTTTGATTATGTGTGGTACCTTTTATAGACAGGTTTGATTGTGTGTGACGTTTATAGACAGGTTTGATGGTGGGTGACATTTATAGACAGGTTTGATTGTGGGTGACGTTTAGAGGACAGGCTTGGATTGTGTTGTGAACGTTTTATAGACAGGTTTAGATTGTTTGATTGTGATGTTTATAGACTGAGTTCGATTGTGTGTGTGACCTTTATAGACTGGGTTTGATTGTGTGTGGATGTTTATAGACAGGGTTGACAGGTTTGATGACCTGGGTGATGTTTGATAGACAGGTTTTGACAGTTGTGATTGTGTGACCTAGTTGTATAGACAGGTTTGATTGTAGTGGTGAGACGTTATAGACAGGTTTTGAACCTGTCCCCCTGGGTGATCTTTATAGACAGGTGGACTAGTCGCCCAGGGATGTTTATATAGACAGGTGTTGATGTCCCTTGGGACGTCTCTATAGACAGGAGTTTGATGTCCCTATAGTGTGGTCTTTATAGACAGGTTTGACTGTCCCTTGTGAGACTCTATAGACAGGTTTTGAACTGTCCCATTGAGGTGGTCTGTTATAGACAGGTGTGATTGTCCATGGGTGTCATGTATAGACAGGTTTGGTCGTGGTGGGTTGTCTGTATAGACAGGTTTGACTGCGATTGTGAATGGGTGATCGTCTTAGACAGGTTTGACTGTCCCTTGGGTGGTCTGTATAGACAGGTTTGACTGTTCCCTGTGGGGTGTTCTGTATATACAGGTTTGACTGTCCATGTGGTGAATCTCTATAGACAGATTTGACTGTCCATTGGGTGGATGCTGTATAGACAGGTTTGACTGGGTGGTCTGGTATAGACAGGTTTGATGACTGTGCATTGGGTGGTCTTATAGGACCAGGTTTGACTGTGTGTAGTGTGCCTTGGGTGGAGTGAAGTCTATTAGACAATGTTTGAATGTCCTCCTTTGGGTGGGTCTGTATAGACAGGTTTGACTGTCCCTTGGGGATGGAGTTGTATAGACAGGTTTGACTGTCCATAGACAGTGTTTGACTGGTGGATGGTCTCTATAGAACAGGTTTGGACGTGTCACTTTGGGTGGTCTCAGGTTTAACTACCGTTTCTTGGGTTGGTAGTCTATGACACAGGGCTTTTTGACTGTCACTTGTGTTCTAGACTATATAGACCAGGTTTGACTATAGTTGGTCTTGTCTATACAGGTTTGACTGTCCCTTGGGTGGTCTATATAGTCAGGTTTGATGATCCCTTGGGGTGTAGACAGGTTTGACTGTCCCTTGGGTGGTCTGACTATAGACAGGTTTGACTGTCCCTTGGGTGGTCTTTATAGACAGGTTTGACTGTCCCTTGGGTGGTCTCTATAGACAGGTTTGACTGTCCCTTGGGTGGTCTGTATAGACAGGTTTGACTGTCCCTTGGGTGGTCTCTATAGACAGGTTTGACTGTCCCTTGGGTGGTCTCTATAGACAGGTTTGACTGTCCCATTGGGTGGTCTGTATTGACAGGTTTGACTGTCCCTTGGTGGTCTGTATAGACAGGTTTGACTGTCCCTTGGGTGGTCTCTATAGACAGGTTTGACTGTCCCTTGGGTGGTCTGTATAGACAGGTTTGACTGTCCCTTGGGTGGTCTGTATAGACAGGTTTGACTGTCCCTTGGGTGGTCTGTATAGACAGGTTTGACTGTCCCTTGGGTGGTCTGTATAGACAGGTTTGACTGTCCCTTGGGTGGTCTGTCTATAGACAGGTTTGACTGTCCCCTTGGTGTGGATCTGTATTGACAGGTTTGACTGGGGTGGTCTGTATAGACAGGTTTGACTGTCCCTTGGGTGGTGTCTCTATAGACAGGTTTGACTGTCCCTTGGGTGGTCTGTATAGACAGGTTTGACTGTCCCTTGGGTGGTCTGTATAGACAGGTTTGACTGTCCCTGGGTGGTCTGTCTATAGACAGGTTTGACTGTCCCTTGGGTGGTCTGTATAGACAGGTTTGACTGTGTCCCTTGGGTGGTCTCTATAGACAGGTTTGACTGTCCCCCGGGTGGTCTCTATAGACAGGTTTGACTGTCCCTTGGGGTGGTCTCTATAGACAGGTTTGACTGTCCCCTTGGGTGGTCTCTATAGACAGGTTTGACTGTCCCCCTGGGTGGTCTGTATAGACAGGTTTGACTGTCCCTTGGGTGGTCTGTATAGACAGGTTTGACTGTCCCTTGGGTGGTCTGTATAGACAGGTTTGACTGTCCTTGGTGGTCTGTATAGACAGGTTTGACTGTCCCTTGGGTGGTCTGTATAGACAGGTTTGACTGTCCCTTGGGTGGTCTGTATAGACAGGTTTGACTGTCCCTTGGGTAGTCTGTATAGACAGGTTTGACTGTCCCTTGGGTGGTCTGTATAGACAGGTTTGACTGTCCCTTGGGTGGTCTCTATAGACAGGTTTGACTGTCCCTTGGGTGGTCTGTATAGACAGGTTTGACTGTCCCTTGGGTGGTCTCTATAGACAGGTTTGACTGTCCCTTGGGTGGTCTTTATAGACAGGTTTGACTGTCCCCTTGGGTGGTCTGTATAGACAGGTTTGACTGTCCCTTGGGTGGTCTGTATAGACAGGTTTGACTGTCCCTTGGTGGTCTGTATAGACAGGTTTGAACTGTCCCTTGGGTGGTCTGTATAGACAGGTTTGACTGTCCCTTGGATGGCCTTTATAGACAGGTTTGACTGTCCCTTGGTGGTCTCTATAGACAGGTTTGACTGTCCCTTGGGTGGTCTCTATAGACAGGTTTGACTGTCCCTTGGGTGGTCTCTATAGACAGGTTAACTGTTTGACTGTCCCCTTGGGTGGTCTCTATAGACAGGTTTGACTGTCCCTTGGGTGGTCTCTATAGACAGGTTTGACTGTCCCTTGGATGGTGTCTATAGACAGGTTTGACTGTCCCTTAGGTGGTCTGTATAGACAGGTTTGACTGTCCCTTGGGTGGTCTGTATAGACAGGTTTGACTGTCCCTTGGGTGGTGTCTATAGACAGGTTTGACTGTCCCTTGGGTGGTCTGTATAGACAGGTTTGACTGTCCCTTGGGTGGTCTGTATAGACAGGTTTGACTGTCCCTTGGGTGGTCTCTATAGACAGGTTTGACTGTCCCTTGGATGGTGTCTATAGACAGGTTTGACTGTCCCTTAGGTGGTCTGTATAGACAGGTTTGACTGTCCCTTGGGTGGTCTCTATAGACAGGTTTGACTGTCCCTTGGGTGGTGTCTATAGACAGGTTTGACTGTCCCTTGGGTGGTCTGTATAGACAGGTTTGACTGTCCCTTGAGTGGTCTGTATAGACAGGTTTGACTGTCCCTTGGGTGGTCTGTATAGACAGGTTTGACTGTCCCTTGGGTGGTCTGTATAGACAGGTTTGACTGTCCCTTGGGTGGTCTCTATAGACAGGTTTGACTGTCCCTTGGGTGGTCTCTATAGACAGGTTTGACTGTCCCTTGGGTGGTGTCTATAGACAGGTTTGACTGTCCCTTGGGTGGTCTCTATAGACAGGTTTGACTGTCCCTTGGGTGGTCTGTATAGACAGGTTTGACTGTCCCTTGGGTGGGTCTATAGACAGTTTGACTGTTGGACAGGTTTGACTGTGTCCCTTGGGTGGTGTCTATAGACAGGTTTGACTGTCCCTTGGGTGGTCTGTATAGACAGGTTTGACTGTCCCTTGGGTGGTCTGTATAGACAGGTTTGACTGTCCCTTGGGTGGTCTGTATAGACAGGTTTGACTGTCCCTTGGGTGGTCTCTATAGACAGGTTTGACTGTCCCTTGGGTGGTCTGTATAGACAGGTTTGACTGTCCCTTGGGTGGTCTGTATAGACAGGTTTGACTGTCCCTTGGGTGGTCTCTATAGACAGGTTTGACTGTCCCTTGGGTGGTCTGTATAGACAGGTTTGACTGTCCCTTGGGTGGTCTGTATAGACAGGTTTGACTGTCCCTTGGGTGGTCTGTATAGACAGGTTTGACTGTCCCTTGGGTGGTCTGTATAGACAGGTTTGACTGTCCCTTGGGTGGTCTGTATAGACAGGTTTGACTGTCCCTTGGGTGGTGTGTATAGACAGGTTTGACTGTCCCTTGGGTGGTCTGTATAGACAGGTTTGACTGTCCCTTGGGTGGTCTGTATAGACAGGTTTGACTGTCCCTTGGGTGGTCTGTATAGACAGGTTTGACTGTCCCTTGGGTGGTCTGTATAGACAGGTTTGACTGTCCCTTGGGTGGTCTGTATAGACAGGTTTGACTGTCCCTTGGGTGGTCTCTATAGACAGGTTTGACTGTCCCTTGGGTGGTCTGTATAGACAGGTTTGACTGTCCCTTGGGTGGTCTTTATAGACAGGTTTGACTGTCCCTTGGGTGGTCTTTATAGACAGGTTTGACTGTCCCTTGGGTGGTCTGTATAGACAGGTTTGACTGTCCCTTGGGTGGTCTGTATTGACAGGTTTGACTGTCCCTTGGGTGGTCTGTATAGACAGGTTTGACTGTCCCTTGGGTGGTCTGTATAGACAGGTTTGACTGTCCCTTGGGTGGTCTGTATTGACAGGTTTGACTGTCCCTTGGGTGGTCTGTATAGACAGGTTTGACTGTCCCTTGGGTGGTCTCTATAGACAGGTTTGACTGTCCCTTGGGTGGTCTGTATAGACAGGTTTGACTGTCCCTTGGGTGGTCTGTATAGACAGGTTTGACTGTCCCTTGGTGGTCTGTATAGACAGGTTTGACTGTCCCTTGGGTGGTCTGTATAGACAGGTTTGACTGTCCCTTGGGTGGTCTGTATAGACAGGTTTGACTGTCCCTTGGGTGGTCTCTATAGACAGGTTTGACTGTCCCTTGGGTGGTCTGTATAGACAGGTTTGACTGTCCCTTGGGTGGTCTGTATAGACAGGTTTGACTGTCCCTTGGGTGGTCTGTATAGACAGGTTTGACTGTCCCTTGGGTGGTCTGTATAGACAGGTTTGACTGTCCCTTGGGTGGTTTGTATAGACAGGTTTGACTGTCCCTTGGGTGGTCTGTATAGACAGGTTTGACTGTCCCTTGGGTGGTCTGTATAGACAGGTTTGACTGTCCCTTGGGTGGTCTGTATAGACAGGTTTGACTGTCCCTTGGGTGGTCTGTATAGACAGGTTTGACTGTCCCTTGGGTGGTCTGTATAGACAGGTTTGACTGTCCCTTGGGTGGTCTCTATAGACAGGTTTGACTGTCCCTTGGGTGGTCTGTATAGACAGGTTTGACTGTCCCTTGGGTGGTCTCTATAGACAGGTTTGACTGTACATTTAGGTTTTAGATAACAGGTATACAATTCATTAACTCATTCACCCCTGAAATTTCAAAATGGACCGTTCCAGTCCTTGATTTAGGAGATTCTATATGTGTCTTTAGGGGTGGTTGAGTTAAAGACTTCGGAGCTGAAAGACCTTCACAGAGAATAACTCTATCTTGTATACTCCATCAACAAATTGATTTTCACAGTACGACTTATAAATTTTTGATATGAAATTATATTTTTAGATCTAACCACCACCGCAGTATTATATTCTCACCATTTTCTCTGTGTGCTAAAAGCTTAAAATTAGAAACTAATGAAGAAAATCAAATTTTCATTCTAGGACTATTTCATTCTGTTAAAAGGGGTGAAAACTGGCTCAGTTGTCTTTTCTCAGTCATCTGTATTATTTCATTATAATAAAGAGTTCCAGTTCTGAAATTTAGAAGAGTTTTTTTTAGTTATTGAGTTATAGATGTGAAAATTAATTTTAGAAATAAAATATAAATGTAGTGAATGCATCTACAATATAATGTGTTAAAAGAGGTCTTAAAAAATAAAGATTCTTAAAACCCAATGACCATATATACCTGTTTGCCCTACACTGACATTACTGCATTACCACCCATATATCATTCACACACCCCTACCCCCAGAATGAAGTGGTATTTTCCGTGGCACCTTCTAAATGTGGCCACATATATTCTAGAGAATAATTTCCCAATCCTGTCCAACGTAAATGTCACCCTTCCCTTGGTCTAAGTTAGCTAATGTCAGCCCACACATAGAATGGAATGGTGAAAACGTATTACCATAATTACACTATTAGCCTTGGAATAATTGATCCAACCGCGGTAGGGGAGGCAAATGATTTTATAGATTACTTCTGTAAAAGGCAGGAACAAACTTACTGAATGAAATTCTATCGTTTCTACCTTAATGAAAGAAGCCACTTGATTTTGGTAGAACAAAAGATGATATTTCAAAAGGCAAAAAATTAAAGATGGGGGCTACAGGAAGATAATCTACGATTGTATATTACAGAGTTACCTGCCCTTGTTGGAGTTATCTGCCCTTGCTGGAGTTATCTACCCTTGCTTGTAGCTTTTGATTGGAAGGTTATACATAATGTCATATCGTATTAAGGAAAACATATGGTAATAATTTTCACTCAAAATCAAATGATGTCCAAAATGATACCTAACCACAAGGGAGATAACTCTTTAAAAATGAGAATACTGGATATTGCTTAGAAGTCCAGTTTAGTTTGAAAATATTTTCCAATTTTAGGTTTTGGTTCAGAGGAGTCATAGAACCAGAGGTAGAGGGTTTTACAGATTGAGCTAGTAGAATGACAGATTCTTTAATTTGCAGCAAGAGAAAGTAAAAAGTTAAATGTCAGACATGTACATATGTAAATTACTCAAAAACTTAGATAGAGAGAGGGAGGGCTAGTGGTTTAGTATCAAGACACCTTAACAACTCAGCTAATAGCCTAAAGGTTGAGGGCTAGTGGTAAAATGTCAGACACCTTAACCACTCAGCCAATAGCCTAGAGGTGGAGGGCTAGTGGTACTGGTAGAATGTCAGACACCTTAACCACTCAGCCACTGTTACCCAGATGTGGAGGGCTAGTGATAGAATGTCAGACACCTTAACCACTCAGCCACTGTTACCCAGATGTGTATAGTGTACACTTAATGATATAGTGCCTCCTAGATTCGCACTGGGGTTAATTTCCCTTTAGCTAATTTGTTAAAGTGGTTGACCATTAAGTCCATGGACATAGGTTTGAGCCCAGCTGGCAGCACATAAACTACTCTCGCCCTGTTATAAATATACAAATCTTGAATCTGCTAGTCATTGAATGGTAAAAATGACCAACAGAATTTCAGGAATTTTGTCCCTTTTTGGCAATAAAGATGAAAATCAAGGACTCATAAAATGTAATTGTATCACTGAAAAAGGACTTTTGGTAAAATGTCAGAAACCTCAACCACTATGCCATCGCAGCCCCAGTGGTGATCCTAATAAATGTACGACATGTTATTAGATATATATTCCTGAGCGTTGAATTTGTGACGCTTCACTCTACCTGTGTTAGTGAGTTACTACAAAACAATAGGTAATCAATATATTCGACCAGGTAAATTAAATAACAATAGAAGAGCAGGCCAATTAAAGTGGAAGTGAAAAAAGACTGTAGTCTATCTGAAAGGGTCAGACTGTCGCCTGACTGTCTACAGCCTGCTAGGATCCAGAAATACTCGGACAGATTGGTAACACCGTCGGAAGCAACTTTACCTGGCCTTTCTGATCCCACAAAATGTTGTTAACTCCCTCACCCCTAAAGACATGTTTAGACTCTTCTAAATCAAAGACCAGAACGGTCCATTACAAAATTTCAGGAGTGTGTGAGTTAACATGTTATGGTTGTATAGATAGAAAGCTGACGTCAGCAATATCCTCACCACATCTCTACACAAACAACTTCGTAAAATCAATACCCAGAATACACTATAGGTCCGATAGGCTGTACAGACTCGGAGATATAACGGCTGGATATGTATAGACATACTAGAGGGCTGTAGGGTATGTCCAACTGTACAAACTCTTTGATTTGTGAAAATTATGGCACAAGTTAAAAGATACCTGTATAGCATTATTTCTGATACAGTACATGAAACCTGTCTATAAAGATCAGTGCTGTACAGTGAAACCTGTCTATAAAGACCATCCGAGGTACAGAGAAGGAAATGGTCTTGATAGCCAGTGTGGGTGATTAGCTAAATCTAGTGAAAGGACTGTATGTACTAATGGGGCGTTTTTGGCTTCGTAATTCACCGAATTTTAGTTATCCATATATAGATAAAATAATTGATTTTAGAATAAAATAACAAAATCTTTAGGGTTGTGTAAATCTTCTGGACATTATTTTTGGCAATATGACATCACAAATATGGCAAAATACCAATTTCCCGACATTTTCTGTTAATATGCCCAAGCTAGTTAATTAAGTTTTTCAGTATGAATGCTTCATGGCAAACAGTCCAAAATCACACATTTTGTCATGATTTTTGGGCAAAACCCCCATTTTGATGACATCATCACGTAAAACTCAGAATGTCAATTACTATTTATTAATTTCATACAAGAAACTACAAATATTTAATTCAGTCCTAGCACCACTCATCTGAACAATGCAAAAATTCTACAAACAAAATGGCTGCCTTTATTTTCAAAACGATCAGTATCCTGTGATCTGGGTTAAATCTGCAAACTTGAAAGAAATAAGCCGTTTCAAGCATCTAATCGACACTGATGGATTGTTGTTGTCAATTGTGGTCCAACTGCCAAGAAAGAATTTGGAATTTTCCCACAAGTTAATGTCCCTCGAGTAAAATGAACCGGCTCAATTTTCGAAAGTATGGGTAGTTCCATTTTGTTTTGAAGGGGAAACAGGATGAAATGCATCTTATGACTTGGACATGGATTGAAGTATGCTCACCAGTATAAAAGCTTCACTTAATTTGATTTATTGTTGTAAAGTCATTGGTTGAGCCTGCCTTTCAAACATTAATTCAGCTTGACAATGGAATTGAAATTTGTTATTTAATCTTGTTGGAATCAAATTCACCTGGTTATATGCCAAAATATTTTACTGTACTCTTCATGTATACATATGTACACAGTTTATATATATGTTTAGAAGAACAGCGGAAAATAATACATTGCTCTTCAGTGCCCGGCATATAATCAAGTGTTGATAAATACATTCTCTGTCACTCAGCTATTGAGCATGAAAATTCTGTAAGTTCAGTAGAACTGTGGATTTTCATGCAGCCATAGAGTCATAGGCTTGATTTCTTGCCTGAGCACCGAAGAGCAATGTATCTATTTTTCCGCTGTTCTTCTAAAGTCAAAAGGACACGTGAGTGTCAGAATAAAATCTAGAACACTGGTATTCTGACCACTACGTGTCCTTATTGACTCCAGACATTACTGACCACTGTCCTTATTGACTGACCACTGTCCTTATTTACTCAAGACATTACTGACCACTGTCCTTATTGACTGACCACTGTCCTTATTTACTCAAGACATTACTGACCACTGTCCTTATTGACTGACCACTGTCCTTATTTACTCAAGACATTACTGACCACTGTCCTTATTGACTGACCACTGTCCTTATTTACTCAAGACATTACTGACCACTGTCCTTATTGACTGACCACTGTCCTTATTTACTCAAGACATTACTGACCACTGTCCTTATTGACTGACCACTGTCCTTATTTACTCAAGACATTACTGACCACTGTCCTTATTGACTGACCACTGTCCTTATTTACTCAAGACATTACTGACCACTGTCCTTATTGACTGACCACTGTCCTTATTTACTCAAGACATTACTGACCACTGTCCTTATTGACTGACCACTGTCCTTATTTACTCAAGACATTACTGACCACTGTCCTTATTGACTGACCACTGTCCTTATTTACTCAAAACATTACTGACCACTGTCCTTATTGACTGACCACTGTCCTTATTTACTCAAGACATTACTGACCACTGTCCTTATTGACTGACCACTGTCCTTATTTACTCAAAACATTAATGACCACTGTCCTTATTGACTGATCACTGTCCTTATTTACTCAAGACATTACTGACCACTGTCCTTATTGACTGACCACTGTCCTTATTTACTCAAGATTACTGACCACTGTCCTTATTGACTGACCACTGTCCTTATTTACTCAAGATATTACTGACCACTGTCCTTATTGACTGACCACTGTCCTTATTTACTCAAGACATTACTGACCACTGTCCTTATTGACTGACCACTGTCCTTATTTACTCAAGACATTACTGACCACTGTCCTTATTGACTGACCACTGTCCTTATTTACTCACACTCTTAGACATTTTTTACTGACCACTGTCCTTATTGACTGACCACTGTCCTTATTTACTCAAGACATTACTGACCACTGTCCTTATTGACTGACCACTGTCCTTATTGACTGACCACTGTCCTTATTGACTGTCCACTGTCCTTATTTCCCCCTCCTTATTAACTCCTGACATCATATTTTTAACTGACCATTGATTTTACTGGCGATATTCACACCTGACTTTATTGACATGTGACTATTTTCCGGCTTTTTATTGGCTGTTGTTTTCTCTTAACACCTATAATAATCACTTAAGTAAAGAATGCTTGTATAATTTCGATTAAGGATACTGACACCAAATCAATCATAGAATTGTATATCAAGACTATAAATATGAAGCCTCTGAAGACTCTGACTTTTAGACATAATTTTGTTTATCTTTAATCCATCAAAGAAGTACCGGTATTAATAGATCACTCACTGCCTTATAATACAGTACAACTTTCCAATAACAGAACAACACTGCTGTCTGGAACAGTCATTTCAAAGAAAATTGTCCTGCTGATTAAGTTTTATATAATCTAGTTTGATGTAGAATTTCAGATCAAACGTACAAATCGTTCTTCTACAGACCGCTCCTCTTGTAACGCATCCTACACTGATCAGAGTGATCTGAATGTTTGATTGATTCCAACGTCTCTTAGATCCGTGGACTATAACTAATTCTCATCGGTGTAGTTGAAACGTTTGGTTCCTATATACACGGAGCAATGGTTTATTTAATGTGTCTGTACTAAGTCTGGCACTCTCTGACCTCATCAGAGAAAGAAAATGACCTTCTTTGAAAATTTGATGCTCAGGCAAAGCTAAATATAGAAACATTTATTTCTAACTTGGTTGCTGTTCTGTATTTGATTTGAGAATTCACAATAAAAGACAAGTACACTAGTTTTCTGTGATTACATTTTAAATAAATGGTTCTTTAACTTTACTTCTCATTCATTCATTGTCATTTATAGGGTGACCTCTGAGAGGAGGTCATGCACATGTAGTTTTAACTTTGACCTTTTAAGGTCAGGGTCATGCACCTTGTTGAATGAAAAGAACTTATTAATTAAGTTGCCAGGTACTGACCACTGGTTGGTGGATTTTTTCCAGGTACTTCGGCTTTCCTCCACCAATAATCCTGGCACGTCGAGCCTTTACATGACCCCGGCTGTTAATAGGACTAAAAACAGCCAGGGTCATGAAAGGACATTAAACTAAAGAAAACTCAAACCATCATTGTAAAATGGTTCAAATACAGAGCAGAAACCACTAAAATAAAACTACCGCTAATATCATTATATTTATAGTACAACTATACTACATAGGGGAGGAGTGGTTAGAACCACCACAGGGGTCTGGCCCGTTACATTATCTCCTCTCTGGTTACAGAATTGGCATCCATCTAACTATACCCACAGTGGTAGTGTAAGGGTCCTGTGTGTCTGCGAGGGACAAAGATGTTTAGAAAGAAGTGTAAACTGAACTGGATATAGTGGGTCGATCATCGGTGACAAATTACCTAAATCGGTAGAGCTTCCAGTTGATGTTTGGAGGACCCAGGTTTGAGTCACGGTCACAATTCCATTACAATGATAATATTTTGGACAGCAATATGAATTTGCAACTATGTAATGCAATTGCCTTTTCAAACTTTCATATCATATTCCATCTCTAAAACTGTGCAATTTTTATTTTCGCGTATTTTGCGATCAAGATAAATTTGCGAAAGTATATATCCCCACATTGATATCTTCTAATATTCTTGCACAATAATATTAAAAGGTATCTTCATTTAATTTCAAATCCATGTCGCTGTGAAATCATGAAATTTAATAGCTGTGAAAGATAGTTGGTTTATACAAGGGCCCAATGGGCCCGAATCGCTCACCTGCAATCTGGTAATCATACATGGTTCATACTTAACAAATAGAGTAAATAAGAATTTATATCATCCCTAAGTCCATTAGAGGTCTCTTTGCCTCTTGGTTATTAAAAAGAAGTTGTTTAAAGATTTTAGCCTATTTGACCCCTGTGACCTTGAATGAAAGTCAATGACATTCATATGCACAAACTTTGTAGCGCTTCATCCCAACATGTCACATGCTCAATATCAGGTGTCTAGCCCTCTTGGTTATTAAGAAGTTGTTTAAAGATTTTAGCCTATTTGACCCCTGTGACCTTGAATGAAGGTCAAGGTCATTCATTTGAACAAACTTGGTAGCCCTTGATCCCAGCATGCCACAGGCCCAATATCAGGTCCCTAGGCTCTTTGGTTATTAAGAAGAAGTCGTTTAAAAGATTTTAGCCTTTTTTGACACCTGTGACCTTGAATGAAGGTCAAGGTCATTCATTTGAACAGACTTGGTAGCCCTCTTTCCCAGTATGTCACAGGCCTAATATCAGGTTCCAAGGCCTCTTGGTTATTAAAAAGAAGTCATTTAAACATTTTCACCTATTTGACCCCTGTGACCTTGAATGAAGGTCAAGTCATTCATTTGAACAAACTTGGTAGCCATTGATCCACAGCATGCCACAGGCCTAATATCAGGTCCCTAGGCCCCTTGGTTATTTAGAAGAAGTCGTTTAAAGATTTTTAGCCTTTTTGACCCCTTGTGCACCTTGAATGAAGGTCAAGGTCATTCATTCGAACAAACTTGGTAGCCCTTGATCCCAGCATGTCACAGGCCCAATATCAGGTCCCTAGGCTCTTTGGTTATTAAGAAGAAGTCGTTTAAAGATTTTAGCCTTTTTGACCCCTGTGACCTTTAATGAAGGTCAAGGTCATTTATTTGAAGAAACTTGGTAGCCCTTGATCCCAGCATGCCGCAGGCCCAATATCAGGTCCCTAGGCTCTTTGGTTATTAAGAAGAAGTAGTTTAAAGATTTTAGCCTTTTTGACCCCTGTGACCTTGAATGAAGGTCAAGGTCATTCTTTTGAACAAGCTTGGTAGTCCTTCATCCCAGCATGTAACATGCCAAGTATCAGGTCTCTAGGCTTCTTGCCTATTTGACCCCTGTGACCTTGAATGAAGGTCAAGGTCATTCATTTGAACAAAACTTGGTAGCCCTTCATCCCAGCATGTCACAGGCCCAATTTCAGGTTTCTAAGCCTCTTGGTTATTTAGAAGAAGTCTGTTAAAGATTTTCACCTATTTGACCCCTGTGACCTTGAATGAAGGTCAAGGTCATTCATTTGAACAAACTTGGTAGCCCTTCATCCCAGCATGCTATAAGTCAAATTTCAGGACTCTAGGTCTCCAAGTTTTGGAGAAGAAGTTGTTTAAATGGAAAAGTTGACGCCGGACAGCCAAACAGACGGACGGCCGGACGGGTAGGTGAGCTAACAATATATGTGATACCTTCTAGAATTTTCTTTCAGCTACAATAGGTTGCCCTCAGGCCTATACATGGTGCCCATGGCTTTCCCTTTTGGCGGCTTTTTCTTTCAATTAGACATAAGATTGTCCCATAAATGGCATCCCTAGCCTTTCCCTTCAACCCTAAAGATTGCCCTATAAATGGCGTCCTTAGCCTTTCCCTCAAACCCTAAAGATTGCCCTATAAATTGCATCCCTAGCCTTTCCCTCCAACCCTTCCGTTTTTTCTTTAAGACTGCCCTATAAATGGCATCCCTAGCCTTTCCCGTCAGTTTTTTCCTGTCTCTAGATTAAGATATACCATACATTATGACCCCTGATTTGACCTTTCCCTGAAGCTATATAAGGAAGATAACCTCCATTGATTATGATCAATAACAATGACTCCTCCGCCATTAGTCATAATCCATCTGGTCCAGATACCGAATCTGGGTTAGTACATGTAGTGTTCATTCACTAGACTGTATACAGCTATTGACAAACAACCTGATAGGCAGATGGTTGGCATAGACAGGTTGTTGATAAAGACAGGTGGTAGGTGTAGGCAGGTGATAGGTATAGACAGGTGGTAGGTATAGACAGATGGTAGGTATAGACAGATGGTTGATATAACCAGGTGGTAGGTATAGACAGGTGGTAGGTGTAGGCAGGTGGTTGATAAAGACAGGTGGTAGGTATAGACAGGTGATAGGTATAGACAGGTGGTAGGTATAGACAGATGGTAGGTATAGACAGATGGTTGATATAACCAGGTGGTAGGTATAGACAGGTGGTAGGTATAGACAGGTGGTAGGTATAGACAGGTGGCTAGTTATAGACAGGTGGTAATTATAGACAGGTGGGTAGGTATAGACAGGTAATAGATATACACAGGTGGTAGTTATAGACTGGTGGTAATTATAGACAGGTGGTAGGTATAGACAGGTGGTAGGTATAGACAGGTGGTGGGTATAAGAACAGGTGGTAGGTATAGACAGGTGGCAGGTATAGACAGGTGGTCAATTATATATATAGGTGGGTTCATTACAGACAAGTGGTCAGCATAGACAGGTGGTAGTTGAAAACAGGTGGTCGTTACAGAGAGGGTGGTAGTATATAGACAGGTGGTAGGTATAGACAGGTGGCAGGTATAGGACAGGTAATAGATATACACAGGTGGTAGTTATATGACAGGTGGTAATTATAGACATGGTGGTAGGTATAGACAGGTGGTAGGTATAGACAGGTGGCGGGTATAGACAGGTGGTCAATATATATATAGGTGGTCAATACAGACAAGTGGTCAGCATAGACAGGTGGTAGTTGAAAACAGGTGGTCGTTACAGAGAGGTGGTAGTATAGTATAGGTGGTAGGTATACACACAGGTGGTAGTCAATAATGAGACAGGTGATATGTATAGACATATGGTAGGTATAGACATGTGGTTGGTATAGACAGGTAGCCGATATAGACAGGTTGGTCAGTATAGATAGGTGGTCAGTATAGACAAATGGTAGGTATAGACAGGTGGTAGGTATAGACAGATGGTAGGTATCGACAGGTGGTAGATATAGACAGGTGGTCAGTATAGACAGGTGGTCAGTATAGACAGGTGGTCAGTAGATAGTTTGTCAGTATAGACAGGTGGTAGGTATAGAAAGGTGGTCAGTATAGACAGGTGGTCAGTATAAACAGGTTTTAAGTTATGAACAGGTGGTAGTGACAGACAGGTAGTAGTTACAGATAGATGGTCAATATAGACAGGTGGTCAATATAGACAGGTAATCAGTATAGACAGAGGGTAGGTATATACAGGTGGTCAGTATATTATATATAGGTTATAGATATAGACAGTTGGTAGGTATAGACAGATGGTAGGTATAGACAGGTTGTAGACAAGTCACTACATTTTTTTCTCACAATAATACAGATACATTGTACATGTATAGTCATTTAACTTACCAATAATGACAAATTGTAGACTTTTCCCCATGAATCTATTAATAGTGGTTTTATCCTTGTTTCCTACGAAGTCAAGTCATTTGATATAATCACCGACATATTCTTCTGTTAAACAAATCCATAGCAGCGTTCACAACTACATTCTGAAACCTCAGGAAACCATTATAACAATGAGTCCATTGAGATATGATAGTTCAAACTAATTCCTTAGGGATTTACTACCAAATCCTTCCATACCACATTATATTGTATTAATACTATCACACAGACTCCAATATTTAATATGTTGTAATTCTTTTTTTTTCAGCATAAAATATTCAATAAAATAGAATCTATATAATCAACTTGTCCACATAACAATTCCTTGTTATCATCAGGAAAACCAAGCTCACTATCTACCACTAGGGGGCAGCACAAGGTGATGTGTCATTTTACGATAGAGCTTTCTTACTCGATGATAAACATTGATAAAACATGTACACTGAGTCAGACTATCAACAGTCTCACAGGCTCAGAGCCTTGTCAACTTAACGAGTTATTACAACACACACATAGGTCACAGGCTCAGAGCCTTGTCAACTTAACGAGTTATTACAACACACACACAGATTACAGGTTCAGAGCCTTGTCAACTTAACGAGTTAATAAAACACTTACAGTAGGTCACATGTTCAGAGCCTTGTCAACTGAACAAGTTAATACAACACTAATTTTGTTTAAATTCTCAATAAATTCAGAAAAAATATAAAATGATGCAGTTAGGAGGAAAAACAACAAATAAGGAATAAATTAACAAAAACAAAATTATTATTTCATAATTTTGATTAAATAACAAAATGTAAATTATCTATTTGTATTAGAAAACACGAACTTAAATGAGAAAATTAGAGTCGATATATATAGACAAAGCAAACTAACAATGCTATAACAAACAGATGTGTGCATTATTGATGATTCTGATCTGCTCCTCTCATCCCTCAAAACATGACAATGAAACCTTCCGTGTATTATCAGGGCTAGTCTTATTGAATTTCACAGGGTATAATAGGATTGATTTAAGAGGGCCAGTCACATTTGAAGAATTGATACCATGTCACTGAAACACTAAATAGCTTAAATAAATCATAACATTGATTGTCAAGGTGAACTACTGAAGGTGGAAAATACAACATCAGACAAAATCAATACTTGACATAAAATCACTTTTTTTAATAGGAATGGAAGAGAGTAGAAATTGGGAAGTTTTCTCTTGAGGGAGGGGCACTGACCCCACCCACCCCCAACCCCACCCCCCAACCCTTCTCGGGAAAAATACAATATACAAAATCAATACTTGACATCAAAACATGCTTTGTTTTAACAGGAATTGAAGTGTAAAGAATTTGGGCAGTAAGGGAGGGGCGCAGAGGGTGTGGAATGGTGACCCCCAGGGGGTCAGGGAGTTATATAATGACAGGGCCTGGGGGAGGAGTTGGAGTGATGACCCCAGGGAGAGAGGTTTAAGCATATAAATTTTTCAATTGATAAATTTGTTTGTAAAATATCCTTGGGATGAAAAAATAACTCTATAAACTCTAACATTTTACCGTGGCGGTACACATTATAGCTTTACTATACTGCAGGATCACAATTAATATTTGAGGGAAAAATGTTAGGTATATGTGAATACAAACACATGTAATTTTCACACAATCTAATTTTGTGAAAATCAATTCCTGTATATTTGTAAGAACGATGTTATGAATAAGAACAATATTATGAATATGTGGGAGAAAAAAAACACATAATTTTCAACACAAACTAATTTTGTGAAAATCGATACCTGTATATTTGTGAGAACAATGTTATGAATGAGAACAATATTATGAATATGTGGGAGAAAAAAACCCATAATTTTCACACACAAACCAGCGATGTGAAAATCAATACCTGCCCACAAGAGAAGATAACTCTGTAATAAAATTGACTCCACAGTTTGTGTTAAATCAGAATACTGAGTGTGTGACTCAGCGTTGAGCTCTATATAGACTCCAACAGTAAGGTAAACAAAACTGAGCCACGGCTTGTACGCTGTCCTGAAACTCTCCACCAATAACAGGTTTTTTGGTCAATATATTGATGTAAACCTATAGCTACCACTCCTACAACGACCACAACTTAGCCTCTTAGTTTGACCACAGAGTATTGAGCTATTTCAGAAATTCATATAAAATTGTCCAAAATTATTACTAAAATTTCAATAACCAAAGTATATATTTATCCCAAACTTGTACCAGAAATGACCACAGAATTTGTTACCAGTTAATATAGTTTCAGAATTACTACAATACTTGTTCATCCTCAACTTGTACCAGAAATGACCACAGAATTTGCTCCCAGATAATTAATGTCTATATATATAATGTTTTTCTCAACCTCTGTACACCAGAAATGGTTACAGTTTTTCCCAAGCTAACATCATAAATGGCCACTGTTTTTCCCAAGCTTACACTAGAAATGGTACAGATTTTCCAAAACTAACACCAAAAATGGCTACAGTTTCCCAATCTAACATCATAAATGGCTACAGGTTTTCCCAAATTAACATCAGAAACATGCAGCTACAGTTTTTCCAACGCTAACACCAGAAATGGCTACAGTTTTTACCAAGCTAACATCAGAAACAGCTACAGTTTTTCCCAAGCTAACACCAGAAATGACTACAGTTTTTCCCAAGCTAACACCAGAAATGGCTACAGTTTTTACCAAGGTAAAACCAGAAATGGCTACAGTTTTTCCCAAGCTAACACCAGAAATGGCTACAGTTTTTCCCAAGCTAACACCAGAAATGGCTACAGTTTTTACCAAGCTAAAACCGGAAATGGCTACAGTTTTTCCCAAGCTAACACCAGAAATTGTGACAGTTTTTCCAAAACTAACATCAAAATGGCTACAGTTTCCAATCTAACATCATAAATGGCCACCGTTTTTCCAAAGCTTACACTAGAAATGGTACAGATTTTCCAAAACTAACACCAAAAAATGGCTACAGTTTCCCAATCTAACATCATAAATGGCTACAGGTTTTCCAAAATTAACATCAGAAACATGCAGCTACAGTTTTTCCAACGCTAACACCAGAAATGGCTACAGTTTTTACCAAGCTAACATCAGAAACAGCTACAGTTTTTCCCAAGCTAACACCAGAAATGACTAACAGTTTTTCCCAAGCTAACACCAGAAATGGCTACAGTTTTTACCAAGGTAAAACCAGAAATGGCTACAGTTTTTCCCAAGCTAACACCAGAAATGGCTACAGTTTTTCCAAGCTAACACCAGAAATGGCTACAGTTTTTACCAAGCTAAAACCGGAAATGGCTTACAGTTTTTCCCAAGCTAACACCAGAAATTGTGACAGTTTTTCCAAAACTTACACCAAAAATGGCTACAGTTTCCAATCTAACATCATAAATGGCCAGAGGTTTTCCCAAATTAACATCAGAAACAGCTACAGTTTTTCCCAAGCTAAATTAACCAGAAATGAGCTACAGTTTTTCCCAAGCTAACACCAGAAATGGCTACAGTTTTTTACCAAGCTAAAACCGGAAACAGGCTACAGTTTTTCCCAAGAGCTAACACCAGAAATTGTGACAGTTTTTCCAAAAACTAACATCAAAAAATGGTACAGTTTCCACAGTTTTTCCAAAGCTAACACCAGAAATGGCTACAGATTTTCCAAAGCTAACACCAGAAATGGCTACAGTTTTCCAATAACAAGCTAAACACCCAAATTAACATCAGAAATGGCTACAGTTTTTCACAAGCTAACACCAGAAATGGTTACAGTTTTTCCCAAACATCAGAAATGCTACACATCCAAGCTAAAAATGGCCACCGTTTTTCCCAAGCTAAAACCTAGAAATGGCTACAGTTTTTCCCAAGCTAACACCAGTGAAATGGCTACAGTTTTTCCAAAGCTAACACCAGAAATGGCTACAGTTTTTACCAAGCTAAAACCGGAAAATGGCTACAGTTTTTCCACCAGAAATTGTTTTTTCCAAAACTAACACAAAAAATGGCTACAGTTTCCCAATCTAACATCATAAATGGCTAGAAGGTTTTCCCAAATTAACATCAGAAACAGCTACAGTTTTTCCCAAGCTAACACCAGAAATGACTACAGTTTTTCCCAAGCTAACACCAGAAATGGCTACAGTTTTTACCAAGCTAAAACCAGAAATGGCTACAGTTTTTCCCAAGCTAACACCAGAAATGGCTACAGTTTTTCCCAAGCTAACACCAGAAATCGCTACAGTTTTTCACAAGTTTAAACACCAGAAATAGCTACAATTTTTCACAAGCTAACACCAGAAATGACTACAGTTTTTCACAAGCTAACACCAGAAATGGCTACAGTTTTTCACAAGCTAACACCAAAAATGGCTTCAGTTTTTCCCAAGCTAACACCAGAAATGGCCACAGTTTTTCCCAAGCTAACACCAGGAATGGCCACAGTTTTTCCCAAGCTAACACCAGAAATGGCTACAGTTTTTCCCAAGCTAACACCATCATGACAGACAATAGTGTATACAACCAGTTATGGCTGCAGCTTGGATGCACAACACCCAGAAAATCAATGGACATGTTTGGTCTTTCTATTATGGTATCACTTCTTTAACCCCCTATAACACACAATGGACCCATCCAATATTATACAGATCAATAACAGTCAGGTCTATTGTGGTTGTAAAGAGGGGTGTTATCAAGATCATCAGTATAATTGACCAATGAGAATTGAGGATCTATATCCCATAACGGATTTGAGATGTTTGTGATATTCTGCGTATTTATACCGACTTGTATTATTTCCATATTGGCTGAATTCCATTTCATTGTTTGGTAGGGGCTAGGGCTATACATCACTATATACAAATTCAAGACAACGATAGAAATTATGCTTGAACACAAAGAGTTCCATTGTAGACTGCTTGCTTATTTGATTATTAACCGATTCAACCCTGAAGACACATTTAGATTCTTCTAGTTCAAAGGCTGGCAGAGTCCATTTTGGAATTTCTGGGATAAATGAGTTGATATTTATGTACCAGAGAGTAGATTTTTTTTTATAAATTTCATGCCTCTGCCAGGGATAGAACTCAGGACCACTGGCCTACTAGTCTGACGTTCAACCAATCCAGCTAAAGAGAACAAAATTTTCTAAAGCCGAGAAGTATATTGTGGCTAGCGCAAAATTATAATTCATACTTATTCACCACACATCAAATTCTTCAGGATGGCGTCCTATATGTGGCCACCATTCTTCTTGTATCTAATATGCATCTTTTTGACATTTGTAAATTAAGGACCTTTGATATGGTATTATACAAGTAAAACCCTGGTTGAATCTAAAATAATAACTTCGGAATATGTACACGTCCTCTGTAAGTCATCATATATAAGTCACCAGGGTGATATAACACCATACTGACCTCAACATAGGTTCATAATTGATATTTGTCTAATGATATAAAATACATCATACCACAAACCCTTATAGATGTACATATTGACCAAGAAAATTGAAAATATAACCACCATAACTTGAAACCCCAACTCACAGATCATGAATATTTTTATTCCTAATATATTCTTGCTCTAGTTGTTGCTGACCGAGTTATACAAAATTATTTACAGCAGAATCCCTGTGTCATAGTTGCTACAAATAAAATCATCTCACCTGATTTGTTATCACGTCGATTTCTTCTGTATTATCGTTGTAATCCATATCCCCTCTAGGTGGCGCTCCTCTACAGAAACGCTGTTAGAGCGGAGGGGAAAACCACCACAACCTGAAATGTCAACAAACCACATAATTAGTTAACGTTAATTCAACAAATGAAAGAATGGATGTCGGACAAAAGAATCTGTGAATTAAGTCACCAAAATATAAAACAGAAAACAATTATTGTCATGATGTTGTTGTGTCTCCTTCCATTTGTGGCTGCGGTCGCCGAGTGGTTATGATGTCCCAACAAGCACTCTAGGTCGCAAGTTCAAATCCCATGTTGAGTACGTAAGTAGTTGCCAGTTACTGACTGCTGGTCAGTGGTTTTTCTCTGGTTTTCTCCAGTTTTCCTTCGCCATCTAAACTTGGCATGACCCTAAATGACCCTGGTTGCATGTTAATAGCACGTTAAGATAATAAAACCATATTTGTATGGATCATCATGATCACAATAAGGCTTTGACTGTGTGTCAAATTAGGTACAAATCAAACACATGAATGACTTTGATTTAAAAGAATACCTTTTCTCAAATAGACAGGCTTGTTGCTTCATTTATGTTACAGAGATAGAGTAGAATTTATAAATGTCATGACTGCTTCCACAAACTCGTGATCAGGACCTCTGGCTTACTAGTCTGATGCTCAACCAATCCAGCTGAAGAGAGGTTTCTGTCCAGGCAAAAGTATATTGCAGCTATTTATAGTAATTGTCAGTATTGACCAGTGTTACACACAATATTATTCTCTACTTGAACTCATCCAAGAATTTCCAGGTCACAACAAATCCTTACCATGTACTGCTGCAAGTATTTTTTCCATGTCGTTACAGGAGCACCAATGTGCAAGATTTTATATATAAGAACGAAAAAAAATGTATATTTATCGGGTTACCTGATCACGACCGACCCTAATTTTTTACCCCCGACCCTGATTTTTTTCCCACTTTTCAACGAAAAAAATAAAAAGTCAGGTCAGGATTATGATCACAAAATCTGGTGCCAATTGTGATAAACTAGTCCAATTGGACTAGTGGCTCCCCACCCGGTTAAAACTGGTAAATATACTATATACTTACAAGAGCGGTGGTCAATTGCATTTTTCAAAATCATTTAAGTGCATTTTGTATGCGATTATTTCTGTCCCAGTCTGTGACATAAATTATTTTCTCTGCTGGTCATTTGGACTAGTAAACCCCAAAGTTTTAATTAGTCCGACTATTTAATTACTTTTCCAATTTAAATATACAGCCGTTTTGCTTCAGCAATTCAGTCATGATCAGTTTACAATTTTGACCCAAATTACAGTCTGGATGCATTCCTGAACGCAAATTTTCATAAAGTGATGAAAACAGACTGAAATAATCTCATACATATTGCACTCAAAATGTGTTAAAAAATGCAATTGACCACCGCTCTTGTAAATATAATATTTACTGATTTTAATGGGGTTGGGAGCCACTAGTCCAATTGGACTAGTTCATTACAATTAGCACTAGTCCAGCTGTAAAATTACTAGTCCTGGGCATCGGACTTAGTGCTTAAAGTCGCAGACTGCTGTCCGGATGCATCATTTTGTGAGAATTTGTGTTACTGAACACATTCAGACTGTACCCGTAATTTGGGTCAAAAATTGTAAATTGATCATGACTGAAGTGCTGAAGCAAAATGACTGTATATAGTCAGACTAGTAAAATTTTGGTGTTTACTAGTCCAAATGACTAGCAGCAACAACAAAAATTAACATCCCAGATTGAGAGCTCGAGGTTTGACACCTTAACCACTCAGCCACTGTGACCAAAAGGTGGAGGGCTAGTGATAGAATGTCTTACACCTTAACCACTTATTCACTGTGACCCAGAGGTGGAGGGCTAGTGGTAGAATAATAGACACCTTAACCACTCACCCACTGTTACCCAGAGGTGGAGGGCTATAGTGGTAGAATGTCAGACACCTTAACCACTCAGCCACTGTGACCCAGAGGTGGAGGTCTAGTGGTAGAATGTCAGACACCTTAACCACTCAGCCACTGTAACCCAGAGGTGGAGGGCTAGTGGTAGATTGTCAGACACCTTAACCACTCAGCCACTGTAACCCAGAGGTGGATGTCTAGTGGTAGAATGTCAGACACCTTAACCACTCAGCCACTGTAACCCAGAAGTGGAGGGCTAGTGGTAGAATGTCAGACACCTTAACCACTCAGTCACTGTGACCCAGAGGTGGAGGGCTAGTGATAGAATGTGCTCAGACACCTTAAACCACTCAGTCACTGTGACCAGAGGTGGGAGCGCTAGTGGTAGAATGTACAGACACCTTAACCACACTCAGTCACTGTGACCCAGAGGTGGAGGGTTAGTGGTAGAATGTCAGACACCTTCACCACTCAGTCACTGTGACCCAGAGGTGGAGGGCTAGTGGTAGAATGTCAGACACCTTAACCACTCAGCCACTGTGACCCAGAGATGGAAGGCTAGTGGCAGAATGTCAGACACCTTAACCACTCAGCCACTGTGACCCTGCAGAGGTGGAGGGCTAGTGATAGAATGTCAGACACCTTAACCACTCAGCCACTGTGACCCAGAGGTGGAAGGCTAGTGATAGAATGTCAGACACCTTAACCACTCAGTAACTGTGACCCAGAGGTGGCCGGCTAGTGATCTCAGACACCTTAACCACTCAGCCACTGTGACCCAGAGGTGGAGGGCTAGTGGTAGAATGTCAACACCTTTAACCACTCAGCCACTGTGACCCAGAGGTGGAGGGCTAGTGGTAGAATGTCAGACACCTTAACCACTCAGCACTGTGACCCAGAGGTGGAGGGCTAGTGTTTAGAATGTCAGACACCTTAACCACTCAGCCACTGTGACCCAGAGGTGGAGGGCTAGTGATAGAATGTCAGACACCTTAACCACTCAGCCACTGTGACCCAGAGGTGGAGGGCTAGTGATAGAATGTCTGACACCTTAACCACTCAGGCCACTGTGACCCAGAGGTGGAGGGCTAGTGGTAGAATGTCAGACACCTTAACCACTCAGCCACTGTGACCCAGAGGTGGAGGGCTAGTGGATAGAATGTCAGACACCTTAACCACTCAGCCACTGTGACCCAGAGGTGGAGGGCTAGTGTAGAATGTCAGACACCTTAACCACTCAGCCACTGTGACCCAGAGGTGGAGGGCTAGTGTAGAATGTCAGACATTAAACCACTCAGACTGTGACCCAGAAGTAGGGCTTAGTGGTAGAATGTCCACTTAACCACTCAGTCACTGTGACCCAGAGGTGGAGGGCTAGTGATAGAATGTCAGACACCTTAACCACTCAGTCACTGTGACCCAGAGGTGGCTAAGGCTAGTGGCAGAATGTCCAGTCTCCTTAACCACTCAGGACACTGTTACCCAGAGGTGGTCGCGCTAAGTGATAGAATCTCAGACACCTTAAACACTCAGCCACCTGTGACCAATAGATGGTGGGGCTAGTTGTAGTTAGATGTCTGACAACCTTTAACCACTCTAGCACAAATGTGACTAAGAGGTGGAGGGGCTCAGTGGTTGGAATGTCTGACCACCTTAATCACTAAGGGCTCTGGGAACCCCAGAGTTTGAGGGGCTTGTCGGTGGAATGGTCAGGACACCTTAACCACTACAGCACACTGAGAACAAAAGTGTGGGAAGAAGCTAATGGATAGAACATGTCCAGACACGCTATCGCCATATCCTCTTAACTGTTTACCCAGGAGGCTGGCGGGCTAGTGGTAGAATCTCAGACACCCCGTTAACCAAACTACAGCCACTGTGACCAAGACCATGGTGGCGGGCTTGAGTGGTTAGGAATGTCAGTCACCTTAAAAAAGATCTCAGCCACTGTACTGTGAAAAACATTGGTAGACTTGAGTAAATCGTATACAATTACATTGTACCAGGAGATTTTAATAGTATTTTAAATCCTGATTTGTACCAAGGACGTATATGAGAAGGATAAGTCACACTGGTTTTGGGGAAGTCCAAGGCAGGCGCTTTGTGTTTGTGTACTGACCGTGACGTTGGGCGACGACTGATTTATCTCTAAATATTCCGTCTTTAAAGCAAGTAATATAACCGTCGTGACATTTAAATTAACTTATACAATGGTGTTTCCGTTTGACATCGATAAGACAAGTATTTGTTGAGAAAAACAGTTTTATCCCCGGTTCATAGGCGTCTCACGTGGTGTTTAGTAATGTAAAGAGACAGTGAGACGAATCCTTCTCAGTTATAAATCCTTGATTATACCTATTACTTTTGATACAAATTTCAAAATTGTGCCTATAGCATATGTATAGGCTGGCATTTAGAGTTTTATAAACATCACCAAAATTTGCTCTAATAACATCAGAAACATAGAAATATACATATGTATATGTCACAAACATTTCAAACTAGGGGGAGATAATCTAGTATTATTTGTGCTGAGAAAAACTTATCGATAACTTCTGGTGGCCATTCTGCATGTATAAGAATTTTGTACAAGAAAATATTTATATAGACAATGTGTACTTACTGGATGTATTTTCTTGATGCGTCTACAAGGGACAATATATCTGAGCGATTGGTTTTCCCTGTTTTATGTTAACAGACAAATATTATATATATATAGACAACATGCATGTACGTTGTCTACATTTTATATGATCCAATATCACATGGTAATCTTCATATCCCATTATCAATAATCCAATACCATATTACAGACCTTGTGAATTGTCCTAAACCATCTACAATGTGGTTGGAAAATGACCACGTTCAAAATAGCCAACACAAACCCCATTTGACGACTTTCCCATCCCCAGATATCCCTACCCCCGGGCTCGACACCGGCGGATCAGAAACGTACTCACGTGATGAAAGTAATCCTCTACATTTTCGTGTTGTGTAAATATTCCATGATCATAATTTTATCTTACAAAACCACTCGATTTGGCCTCCATCTTGGCTGTTCGCTTTACGCCATTGCGAGTGACTGAGCTTAGCATAATCAATGATAATGATATGAAGATCGATATCCCTGAGCTTCGCCATAAATTCAATACATTTTTTTATCCTGCAAGTAGCTGTCGTAAATTATTAAATATACAGATGTATTTCAATGAAAATTCGCAAATAATAAGATTTGGGGAAAATATCTATAAATAGATTTTCTTTCGGATGCTGATTGGGTTGCATTCGGCGCCATGGGGCCCTCGAAGGGGTTTTCCGCGTCGGCATTTTTATGAGTCTGGACAACCGATCGATAACGGAATCGATAAACGGATGTCACGTGACATAAGCGAGACGTACAGCAGTACATGATACAACGCGCGCTTTGTGTATGAATATACATGTATACACAGTCCATGCAGCATGCGTTAGGCTATACATGTGTGTACATAAGAAGTACACGTGCACCCACTCGTAATACGAAAATACTCTTCAGTAGTCTATGCTTAACTAATTAACAGATGTGTATCAGCGGAAACCAGATGTGGATAATATCATCATCGGTAACCCAATGTCAGATATACATTCATGTACGGAAAATAATGTAACTATATGTCTAGATTACCAACGATATATGTACATTTATCGCTGTTACTAAAAATACATAATATATATAAAATTATAAAAATAAATCCCACCGAAACAGTGCCGCCATTTAATAATTATGATTTTTTATATATGTATAAATAAAATCATCACCTGTCCGAAACGGCTTCACACTTTTAAAATGGTACTGTATTTAACGAGATTGATTATTTTGTAGAGTCCATGGAGACGCAATTATTTTTCTTACTGTTAAAGGATTTGTGCAGCCATTTTTTATTTTTTTTTTTATATAATACGTCAGGATATTGCTTTGGATGAATGAAGAATTAGTCCCACCCAACGAATCGACTAGCTTTTAGCGCTATCGGTTGGTTTTGGTCGTGATTTACATCTGTACAGCACATACACGTATACGTTAGAACTACAATTTGAGTTTTTCAAGTAAATGGTTATTCTAGCTTTATGATGTAGCAGAAACATATATACATATATATGTATATATGTCTCTGGATGTAGATATTTTCAGTTTCAAAACATTTCATTTACACCATTTCAAACATTCAAACAAGCATATATCTAACTTTAGATTAGATATCACAGTCCAATTTGATAGCGATATCAAAAGGATGTTCGGATCAGTCTGGACTGAGATTTAGATATAGCAAATATGAAAATTTCTGTGTAATAAAAAAAAACAATATCATGTAACACTATCTTTTTACGAGTAAAATCCCAAAATTTAGCATGAATATATCTATCTAGAGTACGTGTTTTTATTTCAAACTTCTGCCATAACAATGCAAACACGGCACAGTTTTTGAGTAAAAATAAAATGTGGACGATAATCAGTATGTGATATTGGAGTAACAGTACCGAACTTATACCGAAAATAATATGTATATCTATATTATTGCCTTTGAAACTTTATCCATAACGTTTACTAAAAAGCAGAAATACATCAGTGATGTTTCTGATATATGTTTCTAAATTACAGTATAAGTGTAGATTTAGTTTTTTTTTTCAAAATTATTTAAATAAGTATATTTAGTATGGTAATGTTGTAACCTTTCGTGTATGACTATATATATACATGTAGATTCGAAACGGTAAAAAAAATCATGCTTAGAATTTTTACTAATACCTTAAAAATTACGGGAGATTGCTATATGCCACGATTCCGTAATTGCAGTACTAGACTGGAATAATTTTTAAGGTTAAATCTTTTGTTGAAATAGTTCTTAGAACCATTGTTGTTTCTGTATAAGTCAACTTCGATTATTGTTTTACCTGTGTACGACATATATATATGTAATATATATTCCTAGGTATGATCAGGGATATTTTATTTCCATTTGCTTTTACATCTTCATTTTAAAAATGGAGGTGACAATAAAAATCCTAGAGCATAGATGTACCGGGTTTCCATAATTCACATCACAATCCAATTAACGGATGTCCTAACCTGATTGACAGTAAGACAATAGCAATTAGCAAATACCCGATATATAGAATAGCACATTATGCCCCGAAACGTTTATAGTAAAACTCTTCACATTGTCCGCGGCCAGGTAATTACAGGTGAGTTCGAAGAATGGCGTTGTGTACAGGTAAGCAACATCCCGGTCCAGGTATTACATAACCATCAAACCAAAGGCATGGCTAATTATATATCTATCTCGGAGTATCTACTCGTATATCGATTAAAAAATTGAAAGCGACCGCACTGTCTGAAAAAATAGTTTGTTTTGCTTAATATCTCAATATTTAGATCTTTATACATGTAATATCAAAAATAAATTCTTTCTACCACATGTTGAAACGTTTTACGGTATTGTAATAAATGTATCTCAATTTATTCGGTTAGCAACACACAACACAAATTTCATTTTACAGACACAAACTTTGTAATTCACAATGTATCAAAGATACAGACTACAGGAAAACAATATCTAATTAAAGCTTATTCGTTGCTGAACTCCTCGACAAAAAATCCGAAACTCTTATTTCTGTGTGGATTTTCTTTCATTATTACACGAAGATACCTGCTATTAGAGCATAAATTAGAGTATTTGAAACATCGAATTTCAGTCTTTTAGTTATTTACATTTGAGCCAAAGTTATTTTACGATTAACTTCACTCAAAAGTAATCATAAAAAATCGTTGATCGGCTTTTCCTGTGACCGTCGATATAAACGATAGTACATCAGTTATAGTACAGCTATAAGCCACGGACTATTATGACGTCACACGGTTTAGAGCTAGAAAATATGCATAATCGGGCGGTCAGAATTTTGGACCTCGATATCAACGGCTTACAGTTTATTCAGGTCGAGTATGGCACGGAGAGGTTTCTACACGTGCTAATAAAGCCATTTCCGCCATAAACTGAAGTTATTATTTTTGACTGCACAAATCCTTTAATATTTCAATATTTTGATCTTTTACAATATCAAAAATAAATTCTTTCTACCACACGTTGAAACATATTACGGTATTGTAATAAATGTATCTCAATTTATTCGGTTAGAAACACACAACACAATGTTTGTAATGATCAATCATCGGTGTTTACGTACGTCAAGCATCATATCCTCGATGCTTTAATCAAGGATTTCTTTACTTGTTACGTAAAATTTCATTTTACAGTCACAGACTTTGCAATTCACAATGTATCAAAGATACAGACTACAGGAAAATATTATCAAATTAAAGCTTATTCGTTGCTAAACTCCTCGACAAAAAAAAATCCGAAACTTTTATTTCTGCGCGGATTTTCTTTCACAATTACACGAAGATACCTGCTATTAGAGCATAAATTAGAGTATTTGAAACATCGAATTTCAGTCTTTTAGTTATTTACATTTGAGCCAAAGTTATTGTACGATTAACTTCACTCAAAAGTAATCATAAAAAATCGTTGATCGGCTTTTCCTGTGACCGTCGATATAAGTGATAAGCCACGGACTATTATGACGTCACACGCTTTAAAGCTAGAAAATATGCATAATCGGGTGGTCAGAAAATTTGACCTCGATATCGACGGCTTACTCCGGTCGCGCGCGGTACGGAGAGGTTTCTACACGTGCTAATAAAGCCATTTCCAGCATAAACTGAAATTATCATTTTTGACTGCATAAATCCTTTAAGTACTACCCTCGATAATTTTTTGGTTTACGTACATGTATATGAAGTCACAGACAAAAAACGGGAGAACATACTTCATAGACGTTACAGTCGACAGAAACCCCTATATTGTATTTTGTTTTACATATTAGAGAGGGTTTATAATTTATTATACAGAGATTTGGATTATTCAAATCTTTGGTTATAATTCAGAAGAGCTGGGATATGCTGGATGACTGCGTTAGTAAATTTATACATGTTCCCAAACGGCTGACATTGCACTTTTAAGATAGCTGTTTCATATGGAGCTTGACACATTATCTTTTAGAGCAATTACCAATTTAGAATTCATACATTAACATTTGAAGTAAAGAAAAACACATGTACTGTATCATGTTTTACTAAAATAAACATTAGAAATCTACCTTCCAACTACGAGATTGATCAAGTTGCGCATATCTCGCGGCGAAATTGGTGATTTTTGAAAGAATTATTGGAAGTTTTTAATGGATATAATTAACATTAAACTTTACTGAACCACACTGGTAAATGTTTTAAGCTCCGGCTCTCGCATCAAAGCATGTAGGGCGCTTGTTTTTCTCAAACTTCCGGTTGTACACAAAATGGCGCTAAGAATGCTAAGAAGTGGAGGGCTGTAAAACAAATGTCCCATATCGTGTGTACTTTTGCCGAATTCTAAATTGAAGTTTACGGAGTGTTAGCTGTAACACGATATAACTATGGTGTTCCATTAGGGCCAAATTTCAATTATACGCGAAGGGACGATAATTGAAATTTGGCCCTAACAGAACACCATACATAACACTTTATATCTGTGTATCGTGTAATATATGTCACGCAGTGCGTTTGAGCTTTTTAGATTCTTCAATTGTTCCTATTTAGTCAGTTTTTGTTTCCTTACATCTCCCATATAAAGCACTCATCAAACCCAAACTAGAATACTGTCCTCTATCCGGGACCCACACAACACTGGCCAAATTCAACAAGTGGAGAAAAAGCAACGCAGAGCAGGGACAGCTATCACTCTATCAGTTTTGATATCGATAACATTTTGTCTTTCTTCTCCCATATAGAGAGAAGAACATTACACCTCTAATGTAATTTTAGTTTTTGGGTGCAGCCATTTCGTTGACAGCGGAAAGAATATATGACCAGAAACACATGATATACATATACGGTCTACATAAGTTTCTAAAAAAAATGAAGTGCTTCCTTGGCGCAAATCAGAATAAACTCTTTTAACCTGCGTCTGTCCCACATACTGACCGATAAGTCTATTGCCGGATTAACCGTTACATGCAAAAGTAGGCCTTAACCAAGGATTTATAAGTCCTTGCATTAACTAACGTTATTAAATAATTATATGTCCTAAACCTTGAGTGTTGATTTTAATAAATACATTCTGCATACATTTGTATCTACTTTAATCAGCGACGTATATTATATTTAAGTCTCTGCTTTAATATTGCTTAATTGCTAAAATGTGACCCGGTCCCAATTTCACTAATGTTCCTTCACTGAGGGAATGTGCATCTGTCACTCAAATAAAGTGTACATACTTTCCAGGAACGGACTATAGTCAATTTTAATCTGTCCTGGTGACCTTGACCTCAAACAAGGTGAGCCGGTCTAGAGAGAACCCGAAGTTCTCAGACGTCATTGCATGTGTTTACATCAACAACGACAGAGGCGAGAAATTATTTCATATCGACAATTGAGGATTTGTTACAACGGAGAGACAGAAAAACTAACAAGACAGGTGAGAAACAATATGTAATTATAATTTAAGGCCTACTAAACAAAACGCGAAAATTTGTTGATTATTTTAGGTCCAAAAATATTCCGCCTTGTGCTTGATGTGCTTCCGTGGCTGGAAACCGGGAAATAAAAACTTTTCGACGTGTTTTAGTAAATTTTAAACAATTTCTAGGTTTGTGTGTACCGTACGCTTGAATAGCGTTCCTAACGTTTCTGACATGCGACTAACCATCCATGCTTCATAAAATAACACATAGCAACATACCAAGGATTTATAGGCCTAAGTGTGAGGGATTGGTGACTGTCTCTTTACATTAGGCCTACTAAACTCCACGCGAGACGCCTATGAACAGGGAATAAAAACCGTTTTTCTCAACAAATGCTTGTCTTATCGAGTCAAACGAAACACCATTGTAAAGTTTATTAAATTTCACGACGTATAGTACAAGCTATAAGGACGGAAGATTTAGAAGACATGTCTTAAAATTTTCGTTTAAAAAATACGACAGCCCATGAAATGACGGCCCGCTTCAGAAAGTAAGATGGTAACCCTCGCACCTGCAAGCTACATCAAAGGCTGCGCCGGCGGATATCAAAGGAAAATCAGTCGTCGCCCAATATCACAGTCAGTGCACAAATACAAAAGCTCCTGCCTTGTACATCCCCAAAAACTCATTTTTCATATACCGTATTTTCCCTCGGGATGCAATTAATTCCTTCATTCATTTTCAACCATAATCTCTCTTACCCTTCAACTACAGCATCTTTGTGCACAAAGCAACAGCAGTAAATTCTTCATTTCATATAAAACGTGTCATAGAATGCCCCACAGAATTATGGATGAAGACTAATTAATCATTTTTCAGCGATATTTAAAGGGACAATTCACTCAAGAAATTCTTTTATTTAACCAAGAAGCATAATATAGGTATTGTTCTACATTTCTTATGAAATGGTGTAACGTAAAACATTGACAAATTTATCACATTTTTAAGCATTTAATTGTGTGCTCTTGTCGGTATTTCCCATCTGCCACAAAACGAAAGTAGCGATCGAAAGCACCGTATTTTGTGTACGCATGGTAAACAAACAGGCTAGCATAAAATGCCAAAATTCCGTGAAACATACATATTTAACCAATGTTTAATACTTCTGGTGCAAACACATTTCTTCATATTATGTAATTTCAATACTTACTTGACTTCAAAACGTAATTTGGCTATAGTAAGTTTCAGAAAAAATACGAAACTAAAAGCAAGATGACTTTAGTCTGTTTCAGAAAAAAAACATCTAAAAATGGTCTCAAATAACGGCGCCCCCTAGGCCATTTACCCGCGCCCGGCGCCCTCATTAGGGAAAATACGGTATTTAACTTGAAGTAAAATTAGAAGCTAACAAATTTTTCAATGGTGGTAATGGTGTAAAGTAAGTAACTTTTGTAACAGAAGAAAAATACTAAATCGTCTGCTCCTGTTTTTGATAGTGAAAAAATACCATTTGTCAGCGGTGGAGCATCTTTAAGCTTGATGAAGGTGGTCAATAAACTTGTGATATTTTGCGGAAAAAATGGGATCCGCTTTACTAGATGTGTTCGCAATGTAGATGTAGATGTAAACCTCATTTTATATTTAGTATGTCCTGGACTCGTTACATACACCGGTCTGTACAACATTATACAACGTCATAAAGCACAGCATTATAAAACTACAAGCTTTTAATTATTTCGATCTCTTATTTAACACTTAGTGCATCGTTCTGTTTACTCTGTCCCATCTGCTACATTTGTCTGTTTTATCACACACAATTAAATAGATAAAGTAATAAACAAGGGTGTCCATAGCCAGTATGTGTTTATATCTGTAGTAATTACCTACAATAACGAACACATTTATTGTGTAGAAGGGAAAATATAACACATACCAGTTATATGTCAAGTGCCAGGCCTGACCAGGAATCGAAACAGCAGGGTCTCTGGTGTGGATAAGTATGGCTCTAGCATTATTTAAAGGGCCACTGCCTTTCCGAAACGCTTTTAATTTATAAAACGGGAATGTAAAACGAAATTGATTATGTTATAGAGTCAGAAAAGTTATTAACTTACCGTTAATACTACACTTATCTACACCTTCTTAACAATTCAATTTAAACAAATATGATGCTTATTTTCATAACGCTCGTCGTTTTATGTTTCCCGCCGTTGTCCTAATTACCGGGCGTCGGTTGATTATCACTGCACCAGAAGGCAAAACAGCGACATGAATCTACACTGTTAACATAGTTTACGCAGGGAATCCTGCATTTGGTTGGTGTTATAACATCTTCTTGGGCTATTAATATACTTTTTTCGTATATTATTAATGTTTTAAAGAAACTTTTAATTTTTGTTTCCCAAATGTAGTGGGCCTTTAAGGAATAGAATTTTTTGGTGTTGAGGTTCTAAGGGTATAATGATAATGGATCGCGTATAAATTATGTTACCCTGGCGAAGCCGGGTTACATAAAATTTACACTGGCTCTATTATCATACCCTCTTAACCTCAACAAAATAAAAATCTATACCTTATGTTTACAGTTTTTCACGTAAATGAATATTATTCATTCTCGCGACAGTTGCATAATTTTTATTAAGATACCCATTTTTTTTACTCTACTGTCATCGTCAACGAATTCGATTGAACAGCTGATTGGAATCGAGTCATTCATATGCTCCCACCAGAAGTGGGGACATGACCCCACGTTGCTACGCCAGCGACTGTTCCCGTAACAATGGAATCGCCGCACGTGTTGTACTATCATTATAGACTGATAATGATATTACTAGAAAGCATGGTTATTGAGTCCATGTCAGTGCAAACTGTAAATATATGTATATATATATACCGATCGTCTGATGAACCTAAGCTTGAAAAGAAATACATGTATCTGTTCTCTCGCTATCTATAACATTTTGTGTATTTTGCTTATAAATTGCAGTCACTAATTACGAAAATAAAATTAATTATTTTTCGCATCTTTTTCAACACTATTTTTATAGCAAAGATCAAACTTATTCATCTCTATTCTGTCTTTGCATATTACAGAGTTAGCTCCTTGTGTGTAGGTATCGATTGTTACGTCATTATTTTGTGAGCGCAATTCACGCTGTTTTCTCCGAAACGTATGACGTTACGCTCGCAAACACATGACGTCACAATCAATACCTACCCCAAAGTGCAGATAAAATGCAAATTCGGAATAAACTTAATCAAACCACTTGTAATACAGTGCTGTAAAATCAGTGAGGTTGTAAATATGTGGAGGTCGAAGGTCGAGTGAAGAAGTGGAAGTGCATATAAAATACATTCAAATCATTTTGAGTTTTTGCCAAAATGATTTCTTATTTGATAAAAAAATAAATGTGGTTTTACCATTTTAGTAACTTTTGCTAAAAGGTTTTTTATTCTAGAGTGACCAAAGTATATAAGCTTTTTAACACTTATGTACAAATCAAAGCAACCTGCTCCTTTTACAATTTTAATTTTCAAGTCACATTTAGACTATTAACTAATGCACCACCGAAGACACATTTAGATTTAGAACCTTCTAAATCAAAGACTAGACCAGTCCATTATGAAATGTCAGGGGTCGATGAGTTAATTTACTGTTTCCATACAGTTCATCTGTACCAGTTTTTTTAATTATCCCCCGCGAAACGCGTTTGCGGGGGATATTGATTTGGGCTCTGTCCGTCCGTGCGTCCGTCCGTCCGTGCGTCTGTCCGTCCGTCCGTCCGTCCGAGTATCGTTTCCGGGCTATAACTCCTAAACCGTTCAACTTGGCTACACGAAACTTTCTGTACATGTTAGGCTAGTGCTCTAGTTGTGCCTTTTGCTAATGGGAACCTTTCATTTTCGATACTTTTTCTGTTACCATGGAAACTTATTCAAAAATACCATATTATTAAAGTTTCCTTTCTATTCCGGGCTATAACTCGAAAAACCGTTCAACTTGGCTACACGAAACTTTCTGTACATGTTAGGCTAATGCTCTAGTTGTGCCTTTTTCTAATGGGAACCTTCCATTTTCAATACTTTTTCTGTTACCATGGAAACTTATTAAAAAATACCATATTATTAAAGTTTCCTTTCTATTCCGGGCTATAACTCGAAAACCGTTCAACTTGGCTACACGAAACTTTCTGTACATGTTAGGCTAGTGCTCTAGTTGTGCCTTTTGCTAATGGGAACCTTTCATTTTCGATACTTTTTCTGTTACCATGGAAACTTATTCAAAAATACCATATTATTAAAGTTTCCTTTCTATTCCGGGCTATATATTGTTGTATGAATTTATTCAAGGACAATACTAAGCTCTGTTCAAATAGTTAAACCTACATGGATGACAATATCAAGATTTAAACTCTTAGTTACAATGAGCTTCATTTATTTTATGTTTGAGCTTTCATACACAACTGGGCGCGGGGGATAATGCCAAGCTTTGCGGCTCCTTGTTTTTTTTTTTCCTAGTATCATATTTTCATTGATTTGATATTGAAATGTCATGTCATAAAATCAACAAACCAGCAAGTCGTTTCTGTATTCTTTCCTATAATATGAAGACATGTATATATCACTTTCATTATCATTCGATTCTGATGTCAGTCAAATGTTTGTAACTAATGTCTATAATGTTCAAGTGATTCAAATTTTAATAGGCTAGTTTTTGAAATATTATCAGCTGATTCACTGCATCAATCAACAATGTAACAATAATACCGGAAGAATTCACGAAACACATTAAAGACTTGGTGATCGCATGGTTTCATCACCTGCCACCATTTTCGAATTCCTACACATGTGTCAAAACATCACTGCAAGTCGATCGGTCCTTTGAAGTTTTATCATGATCATCAGCTTATTTTGCCAGGACAAATGTACGTAAATCTGTTCGATATTTAGGTTCAAAATTGATATGTTGATATTTGCAGACACTTTCATTAAAGTCGCAATGGTTTGTAGCATAGCTTTAAATAGAACCTCACATTGGAGGAAATAAACACCATTTATGTTAAGGTCAAAATATTGTAATACATATCACAATACAGCTGTTGTGTATTACGATATATCGTGGTACGCTTCTGCCGTATCGTGGCAGCCCTACCATACAGTAGTTAAATATCACTGCGCCAGACATCAAAATAGCAAAATGAATCTCCTCTGTTATCGTATATTATGCAGGAAATCTTGCATATTTTTAGCGTGGTAACTCATCTTAGGTCATCAATAGATATTTTCTTTTGTTATTTATGTTTTTAAGAAATCTTTAAATTTTGCTCCGGATAGCTAGGTAGTGGGCCTTTAAGCAATAACAGTGCGTATAAGTCCTTATGGTATTTTTTCATTAGACAGCTCATCTATATTTAAAGCACATGTGTGTAATATTGTATTACTTTAGTCTACTAAAGGTGTATATATTTATAAGATTCTTTCGTATGATGGAGATATGCATGACTGATTTCGGTGTATTTAATTATGATAGACGTGATATATTTCACTATTCCACTGCTGGCATTGGGGTAATTATTACTGCAAAGTAGAGGGTATGAATGTTTAAATTATACACTGACTTTTACGGTCGGACGGTGGGTTTGTGTATACATAGAAGAAAAAAAACACATTCTTGTTGAGTGATCATGACCTCGAACAAGAACTGAGCACGGGTCTCCAGTATGATAAACTTGATCAGTGCTACAGACTGAGACAAAGAAACATCTACTCCGGCAGCTGAGAGAAGATCTCATTTACCATGTTCTATAGGCAAACCGACCTGAGACCATAGTTTTATGAACATTCCTTACTTTAAGGAATTAATTAGTTAACTTATTCCCATAATGTCTGTAATTTTTTCCTACGGGGAATTTAAAGTTAAAGAATGTTTTTGAAACTAGCTGGGTACTACTATGATACACTACTCTTCAAAAATGGGTTGTGTGACCTATATTTTAACCTTTGACCTCAATTTTTAGAAAAAGCTTGTAGATAAGGCTCTCACTTGAATTTATGACCATGACTTTGATTGAGACACTAAATCATTATATACTTTCTTTACGAGTTCATCTTGGCAAGGCAGGGATATAGAACGTTATGGTGGGTGACAATTTGTCGAATTGGCTGGTTGTAACGGAAAAGTCACAAATGCCACAATATTGTTCAATATGGTATTTATGTATCTTTCTTTGTATCTAGTTCCAACAGATTTCACACACATCTTCACTGTATATCTTGGATCATTGACACTAAGTTTTGTTGAAATCCCACCAGGAGTTTAGGAGGATTAGCCATTATATAATTTTTTTGTTTTAATTGTTTGTTGCTTAACACAGGGGAAAAAAGTGGCGATATCTTGTTCCACTATATTGGTCTAAATTGAGAATTCGCTAATATAGTCTAAACATATATTGTAGACATAAAATCTGTTAAGAACTTGTGCTAATTAAGTCAAAGTGTAGGTATTAATTATTACTAATTAATAAAACATAATGATTTTGTCTTTAGTCTAGTGTTAGAAGAAGGTTCCTGGATTAATATTATCTAGCTTGGAAACTAATGCATGCATATTTACGGCAATATAAAACCCATCAATGGCAAAACTACTCTGTGAAAACCTCCCTATGTTATGTTACAGACGAATCAGTTTTATCAAAACACTATTCTGCGCTCAAAATCTATAAACATCATGATCAAGTCAGAAATCAGCCTGTATAGACAACGTGTTAACATTGACTGGAGGAGTTGAATTGGTGACGGCATGCTTTCGGTAATTTTAAAATTTTAAGAAAGGTTTAGTTTAATTTGATATATTTAATGTCCTATTAACAGCCAGGTCATGTAAGGATGTGCCAGGTTTATAGGTAAAGGAAAGTCGTAGTATCTGGAGAAAAACCACCGACCAGCAGTCAGTAACTGATAACTGCCCCTTTTCCACATGGAATTTTAACTCGTGAACCTAGAGGTGGAGGGCTTGTTGTAAATATGTCGGGACATCTTCACCACTCAGCTACTGTGGCCCCAGAGGTGGATGGCTTGTGGTAAATATGTTGTGACATCTTAACCACTCAGCTACTGTGGCCCCAGAGGTGGACAGCTTGTGGTAATATGTCGGGCCATCTTAACCACTCGGCTAAAGATGCCCATGCTATGACAACGAATACATGGATGGTGGAGTTCTATTTCACACAACTTGATATATTTCTAAAGAAACTAGAGATATGTGCAAAAAAACGTTTTTAAATCTGCATTAATTTTATTTTATTGTTTGCCCTATGGACAAACAAAAGCAAAATGGTAACCAACAAGATCTTATAGTATAGAATTCAACGTTTGCAGAGAAGATGAAGCAGATATATGTCTTTATGTAAAATTTAGTACAATTGATGGGCCTGTTATTGTTTCTTATTTGTGTATAACGCTACACGACGTTTTTCGTTGAATTTATTTATAACAGGTACATACAATAATATAAATCAAACCATGTTAATTGTATTCTGAGCACACATGTACAACATCCGTAATGTTTGTCCAGACATTCTGAAACAATAACTACATGGCAAGCCATGGTCAGAGAAAACTTTTTTGGGGGCAGCATGGGCCGAGTGGTTAAGAAATGTCTTGATAAATTAACACAAGCTTTCCACCACTGGGCCGCAAGTTTGAATCCTAAGTGGGGTAGTTGCCAAGTACTGACCGCTGGTCGGTGGTTTTTCTCTGGATACACTGGTTTTCCTCCACCAACAAGTCTGGCATGTCCTTACATGACCCTGACTGTTAATAGCACTTAAAAACTAATAAAACCCAAACCTGCTTTGTTGCCATATAGATTGTTAAATGTTCCTGTGCCGTTCGTGAAAGTGCTTGACTTGATAGGTAATAATGTGTGAAATTAAAAACGTTGATGTGACAGTGATGCTGATGTGATAGTGAATCGGTATACATTAAATACGATAACGGAATAGGTTCACTTTATATGAAAATGTAAGCGGAGTCGGAAATAGAGTATGCGTAATTATCAAACACCTGTGCATAACTTGTAACATTAATGTGTTTCTGATGCGTATTTCCGTAAAATTGATGTATACATTTTTTTCCTGTATGTTTTATGCTTATCTGGATTGAATGCCGATTATATTTTTCACAAGTACAAACATGTTTACATCGAGAAGTTCGAACATGGATGTATGTACTAGTTCAAAGCTATTTTTCGATAGAAAAGATATTTTTTAGCGTAGCTTCTTAGGGCAAAGTGTACTGATCATGATGGGCTAATAATGCAATGCTGCATCATACAGACAGTCATCGTTTTGTCATCAAACATGCCATCTCTTTCAAAAACAGAAGCCTTGAAAGTATATGGTTCATACATATCGTTTCTGTAGCATACTGAAGTGAAGAGCTTCCAAGTTTGTTCAAATAAATGACCTCTACTGTCATTCAAGGTCTCAGGGGTTAAATGGGTAAAAATCTTAAATCACTTCTTGTAAAAAAATTTGAATGCCTATAGCTGCAGATATAACATATGACCTGATATTTAGTATGTTGGGATGAATCAAGGGCTACTATTCAAAACTCTTCAAGTGCGTGAAATTATTAACTACATTTCAAGTAACAAAGGTACTGTTTATGCAAATGAATTCTTTGATTGAATATCTTTGGGCAACTATAATGCGCCTACTGGGAATGTACATATTTTAGAGTCAAACTTAAGCGAAAATACGAAAAACTCAAAATTGTAATTAATTAGTGCAATTCTACGATTCAATACCGAAAATATCCCTTAACAAAATTTAGCTCTGTATATCAATTAGCGCTTCAACGACAGCGGGAAAAGGGCTTAAATAAAACTACCCACTAAAATAAAACTTCCCACTAAAATAAAACAACCACTAAAATAAAACTACCCACTAAAATAAAACTACCACTAAAATAAAACTACCACTAAAATAAAACAAAACTACCCACTAAAATAAAACTACCACTAAAATAAAACTACCACTAAAATAAAACAAAACTACCCACTAAAATAAAACTACCCACTAAAATAACACTACCACTAAAATAAAACTACCACTAAAATAAAACTACCCACTAAAATAAAACAACCCACTAAAATAAAACTACCACTAAACTAAAATAAAACTACCCACTAAAATAAAACTACCACTAAAATAAAATAAAACTACCTACTAGGATAAAAACTACCACTAAAATAAAACTACCCACTAAAATAAAACTACCACTGAAATAAAACTACACACTAAAATAAAACTACCACTAAAATAAAACTACCACTAAAATAAAACAACACTACCCACTAAAATAAAACTATCCACTAAAATAACACTACCACTAAAATAAAACTACCACTAAAATAAAACTACCCACTAAAATAAAACAACCCACTAAAATAAAACTACCACTAAACTAAAATAAAACTACCCACTAAAATAAAACTACCACTAAAATAAAATAAAACTACCTACTAGGATAAAAACTACCACTAAAATAAAACTACCCACTAAAATAAAACTACCACTGAAATAAAACTACACACTAAAATAAAACTACCACTAAAATAAAACTACCACTAAAATAAAACAACACTACCCACTAAAATAAAACTATCCACTAAAATAACACTACCACTAAAATAAAACTACCACTAAAATAAAATAAAACTACCTACTAGAATAAAAACTACCACTAAAATAAAACTAACCACTAAAATAAAACTACCACTGAAATAAAACTACACACTAAAATAAAACTACCACTAAAATAAAACTACCACTAAAATAAAACAACACTACCCACTAAAATAAAACTATCCACTAAAATAACACTACCACTAAAATAAAACTACCACTAAAATAAAATAAAACTACCTACTAGGATAAAAACTACCACTAAAATAAAACTACCACTAAAATAAAATAAAACTACCTACTAGGATAAAAACTACCACTTAAATAAAACTACCCACTAAAATAAAACTACCACTGAAATAAAACTACACACTAAAATAAAACTACCACTAAAATAAAACTACCACTAAAATAAAACAACACTACCCACTAAAATAAAACTACCATTAAATTAAAATAAAACTATCCACTAAAATAAAACTACCCAATAAAATAAAACTACCCACTAAAATAAAACTACCACTAAAATAAAACTACCACTAAAATAAAACTACCTACTAGGATAAAAACAACCACTAAAGTAAAACTACCCACTAAAATAAAACTACCCACTAAAATAAAACTACCACTGAAATAAAACTACACATTAAAATAAAACTACCACTAAAATAAAACTACCTACTAAAATAAAACTACCCACTAAAATAAAACTACCAACTAAAACAAAACTACCCACTAAAATAAAACTACCCACTAAAATAAAACAAAACTACCCACTAAAATAAAACTACCACTAAAATAAAACTACCACTAAAATAAAACAAAACTACCCACTAAAATAAAACAAAACTACCCACTAAAATAAAACTACCCACTAAAATAAAACTACCACTAAAATAAAACTACCACTAAAATAAAACTACCACTAAAATAAAACTACCACTAAAATAAGTATGTTAACAGTATATTTACAGCTGGAATTTTTTACCAAGTAGTAGATAAAAGATACTGGCCCATTGGGTCTTTATCTACCCATGATTTTTTAGTTTGAACATGAAATCATTTTAAATATTACAGATTTTTCAAAATGGAGACGGATACGCTGGAACCTCGGTACTGCGATGTGACGAAGATTGATGCCCCACGGACATTGCAGGATCTGATTAACGAACTACACAAAGTGTTTGAGGATGACAAAGTCAACATCGATTACGTACAGAAACTTATGACATCGTATGAAAGCAACCGTGCAGACTGGAAAAAATTCGCCAAATTTGACCGTCACAGGTAATTTAAGTAATAGCCTTCTTTAGAATATTCTTCAATTGGGATTGTTTTTTGGTTAGTTATAGTCAAGATTTACATTACAACCTTTAAGGCCAAATAAAAAAATATTCTTGTAAAACCCTTTAAAAAGTGAAGGGTCGGTAGGTAGTTTTTTTTTTTTTTTTTTAATATTTTTGTTTTCTTCATCCCTGTTTCTTACAGTGAAAAACTGAAGTAGACTTTATTCAATCTTATATAAACCATGGATTTGATTCCCAGGAGACTATTGGTGTCTTAAATTTACAGAATTTGTACCAAAATTCAGGATTTTGTGAAAAACCAAAACAAAATTTAGGTTGTTATTTGTTTGCTTGAGGACAAAACTGATAAAAAGTTTTTGAGTAGGCACTGATATTACAGGGTCGGTCAGGTTACGGAAACACAAATATTTTTTTGTATGGCCTTATCGAGACTATATCCCTCCTCTTTTCTTTACATGGGCTTAGGGCTGGCTAAAGTTGGGATGGACCAACTTCCTGTTTGATATGTAGGTTCCACTAGGGCCCTAGTTTGTTTGCATGTTGCATTTATGGACTGATTTGTTAATAAGATGGCTGACAGGCAGCCATCTTGGATTTTGATAATTGAAATTTGTTGCCGCCATTTCTCAGAAAGTACTTAACGAATCTTTCTCATATTTCATGTAAAGGCTCCATATAGGCCCTAGTTATGTAAGTGGCATTTGAGGACTGATCCATCAAAAAGATGGCCGACAGACAGCCGCCTTGGATTTTGATAATTGAAGTTTGTTACCGCTATTTCTCAGAAAGTACCAAAGGGATCTTTCTCAAATTTCATGTATAAGTTTCCCTAGATCCCTTGCATTTTAGGACTGATCCATCAACAAGATGGCCGACAGACAGCCAGACAGCCATCTTGGATTTTGATAGTTGAAGTTTGAAAAGAAGAGAAAAGATCCTTCTTTCCATTGTCAGACATAGATCATTTCTTGGTAGGCGCCAAGATCCTTCTGGGATCTCTTGTTTCCAGTTGATAGCTAAGTTTCCCAATTAAATCTAAACGTATACACTATTTATATGAAGATTCAATAAAATTAGATTCATGTACCCATAATTTCCTTTTAGAAATAGTGGAATTACAGCACACATAATGTATTAGACTCATGTATTTTCACTATTTATGAGTTTATGACTGACAATTCCTAATTTAGAATAGAGGCCCCAGGACCTGCTCTCCAAATTATAAAATAGGCCTTAAATACATAGACTTGTAGGATTTTAAAACGACCTCACTGTCAATTATTTTAAAATTGTTGTTGTGTTGATAAGAAAACAAACCAGTTCTTGCTAATCAAAGCATAAGTTTACCTAATATAACTTAACTTTAATATAAACATATTGGAGTTAAGATCTCGACTGTTTATTAATTTCTGTCGTAAAACTGTTTTGTCAGATAATGACATCTGTTGTCATGTACATTTCCATATAATTTCTCATCCGTGTAAAGTATTAAATAAATATGAAAATTTCATATCAACGAGATTGTTAATTTATCTTTAGGAAAATTATGCAAAACAGTATTGATTAAGTGATAAAAGCAAGTTTTAAAGCCAAAAGTGGTTAAGGTGTCCAATATTTTACCACTACAGTCCTCCTTCTCTTGGCTATGGTGGCTGAGTGGTTAAGGTGTCTGACAATCTTCCACTAGCCTTCCACCTCTGGGTTACAGTGGCTGAGTGGTTAAGGTGTCTGCCATTCTTCCACTAGTCTTTCACCTCTGGGTTACAGTGGTTGAGTGGTTAAGGTGTCTGACATTCTTCCACCGATCCTCCACCTCTGGGTCACAGTGACTGAGTGGTTAAGGTGTCTGACAATCTTCCATAAGTCCTCCATCTTTGGGTCACAGTGGCTGAGTGGTTAAGGTATCTGACATTCTACCACTAGCCCTCCACCTCTGGGTCACAGTGACTGAGTGGTAAAGGTGTCTGACATTCTACCACTAGCCTTCCACCTCTTGGTCACAATGGCTGAGTGGTTTAGGTGTCTGACAGTATTCCATTAGCCCTCCACCTCTGGGTCACAGTGGCTGAGTGGTTAAGATGTCTGACATTCTACCACTTGCCCTCCACCTCTTGGTCACAGTGGCTGAGTGGTTAAGGTATCTGACATTCTACAACTAGGCCGCCATCTCTGGGTCACATTAGCTAAGTGGTTAATGTGTCTGACAAAGTTCCATTAGTCCTGCACCTCTGGGTCACGGTGGCTGAGTTCTTAAGGTGTCTGACAACCTTCCATTAGCCCTCCACCTCTGGGTCACAGTGGCTGAGTGGTTAAGGTGTCTGAATTCTACCACTAGCCCTCCACCTCTGGGTCACAGTAACTGAGTGGTTAAGGTGTCTGACATTCTTCCACTAGTCCTTCACCTCTGAGTCACAATGGCTGAGTGGTTAAGATGTCTGACATTCTACAGTCTTTCATTTCTGAACCATGGTATTCAAATTAGAATTTATCTGACATTCTGCTATGAGCTTAAATTAGAGGCCATCGTCAATAGGTTGATTCACATTTATAAAAAGTAAAAAGTACTAAATTAGAATAAGAAGCTTAAATGTTGTAAATTGAAGAAAATGCAACATTTGGAGCTGCATTAATTGTATACATGAAAATCCTGAAAATATTTGAGTGGAAAATTATTCTGTTGATAATTAAGTCTGTAGTTTCCAGATTATTACAGAAATTTCATTCAAATGAATTGTCAAATAAAAATAAATGAATCATTTCCTCAGAATATTTCAAAATTGGCTTATATTTTCATGAATTTGCTTTACTCCCACTAATTTATAAATCTCTGAGCTCCCGGCTAGTATAAAAATGTATCAGCAATAACATGCAGCTCATATATTAATGGTTTTCCCACATTGTAACCTTTTCTCGATATGTAAGCATGCTGTTTATTAATTTAATAACTTCATCTACTGTTTTTGTTATCAAAAATTATAAAATTTCAATCCATTCGAAGGAACGTCAAGCATCAGTGTCACCTAGATGCACCAGATTTTCGTAAAGTTCTTTGATTACAAATCTGCTAACCAGTAGCAGACGACAATATTGACGGAAAATTTTGCTAAATTTTCGCCAGGATATAGGAATTTTCTTGCAAAATGTCTTTAATTTTTACCATACTCAAAGCATATTGGTGTATTGAATTTAAAAAAAAAATAGCTACACTGCATCGTCAGTGTATTTTATGTTGTTCCAAAATTTATTGTTTAGTTTGAGGTCCTCTGACCATGACAGCTAGAACAAAACCAGATGCGTGCAGACAAGTCATCACCATGTTCACTTCAAATGATTCATAATTAATTACTTAATTAAAAATTCAGATTAAGATTTAATTATCGTTGTCATTTATTTATGATTATACAAGAAGACAATTTATTTAAAACTGAATCCTATATTATGACATTCTGACTTCAAAAGTTTTGATTGAATGTCCATGACATTTTTTATATACCCAGTAGACATTCAGGTCAAGGATGAAAAGATTAAATTCAAGAACTTCTAGCAAACACATTGACCACACTTTTTATATAATATTTGGGTGTATAATGTATATTAAATTGTGTTGCAAAAGCGACTCACTAACATAGGTATATTTAAGTATTAAATTGTCTTCCTATAGAATCTATGGTCTATATAGATGCCAGAGTTTTGCAGACAATCTTCATAATGTGCAGATTGTCTGCAAAGCTCTGGCATTCATATATATATATAATTCAATTTTGCTTGTTACGAGCATTTCCATTGGCTTAAAAATTTAATTTATCAGCCCATAAAGGAAAAAATGGCGTCGCCGTTTGTAACGTCGCTTCTGATTGGCTGAGATGACGGCGTGATAATTTCATAGACAAAAGAGTCCCAAAATGAATTTTAAATGTTTCGCGGTTTATTTAGAGTATACTCAGATTTTTGTGTAATATCTCCATAACATAAAAAATCTATTCAAGTTAATCCTTAGATATAGACCATAGATAGGAAGATAGTTTAACACTGATATTTACATTATTGACCCATTTCAGGGTCAATTTTATTAACATTGTTCAAGTAAGACAAGGAAAATCGTTTATCAACGATGATTTAATCTACAAGATGGAACAGCCATTTTAACTGTGATTAGTTGACATTACCATGGCAACATGAGTGATGTCAAAATGGAAATGTTTAGGATTGTCGGTTATACCCCCATAGACTTCACTTTGCCTTGGTTAGTTTATTAGTTTAAATAATAGAGGTGGCAAGTGAATGTAAATATGAAACTATAGCTTTACAAATTTGACAAAGATGGCAAATACAGTAAGGATCTGTTAATTTACTGGAACTATTCTTGCCCTTGTAAATTGTAAGTAATTTCTTGACTATCATGACATGAGTAACTTTTGCTCAGGCTCAAGTTAAGAGGGGGGGGGAGATATACTGGAATCTGGTGGTCTGTCTGTTCGTCCGTCCTTCTTGTCATCCGTCTCTTTCTGTAGACACAACTTTGTCCGGCGAACTCCTCATAAACTACATAACAAATTTTGATTAAATTTTGTACACAGGTTCTTGACATAAAGGAGAGTTAAGTAAACTATAAATGGTTCTGCAATGTCCCCTATTAATAGAGATAATACTAAAATTGTGCAGCGGGGGCTATCAATAATTGTCCTCTCTGGAGCCAGTCCTAGTTTGATTATCTGACCAAGAATGACAAGAAAAAGCCCAGCTAAGATCTCAGGTGTGACTATTTGTATTGTGTGTGATCTGTCTATCCCAGGTAAGTTAATTGATTATTTTTGTAAGGTAAAACCACCAGGTAACATCTTGTAAAATTACAGCTGCAGCATCTACATAAGTCAATTGTCTGCTTTGATGATCTGGTAAACATTGCTATGTCAGCGGCGGTCTTATTTTTATTGAAGCGCTAATTATGTTCTAATATGTTTATAAATTTTGTAAAAGGATATTTCTAGCATTGAACCACCATATTACGATAATTTAAATCAGCGCTAATAAATTATACCAGGTAATTTCCATTTTTTTTTGTGCGGGGGGGGGGGGGTGTTACCATGATATCCCATATCCCATGTATATAATCCTGAGGGTCCTTAGGGCCCCCAATCGTACTGTAATATCCCTTGTAAACTGAAGTTTTAAAAAAAAACTGTATTATCTCACGTATAAGGTTTACTGTGAACTTTACTGATCTTTTTGGGATCTAGAGTGTTAATATTGTGATTAGGCCAAAAAAATAGGGTCGGTAGGTCAGGAGGATTTTTTTTTTTTTTTTTTTTTTCAGTGTCTTTCAATTTAAAATAATGGCTGTAGTCTGAGGTGGAAATCCTGACTTTTAATTTTTTTTTTCGTAGAAAAGTGGAAAGGTAAAAAATTTAGGTCGGGCGGGTAACCCTAAACAGACACTTTTTTTTTTGGCCTTATAGCATATGGGTAAACTGTTCGCTAAGTTATTAATTTTTGCGATAATACACCTATCGTTTTGCAAAATTATGACTAAGATTTGTTCACATACTGGTATAAGCGAAACATTATGCACAAAGGAAAATTTCATGCTAAAATGTCCTTTGGTAATAACTAGGTTAATTATTAACATAAATTTCCCCCTCAAGTAAATTTCCACATATACAATATGATATCGAACTAATTTTTAGGATTTATTTTATTAGTACATAATTATCATTGATGATTTACCAAATGTAATTCACCCATCAAAAATTTCTGATTTAAACTACTTATCAAAGATAAAAAGTTTCTATTAAGTTTAATTTCCAAATCTGAAATTTTTACAGGTAAATTTTGTGCCGGAGAGATTAAATTGATAAAAGAACTTATCTTCTTTAGCGTTGATTCTTCTTTAAAACTAGATCACTAGTACTTCATGGTTTATACAAATTTAATTGCTGATTGGAAACTTGTTTTAATCATGGGTATTTCTAAAAATTGTGTTAATTAAGTTATAAATACAATTATAATTGCTAGCTGTTACAGTGATTATGTCTTGATCAGAGTGTAAAATGTTTATTTGATAATTAATTTTGCAATGATTGCAGAGTTATTCATTAAATTTAGATCTATTTCTTATATTATCCTTAATTTTTTTTAATTGGGTCAGAATTTTAACATGTGTTCACAGCTGGAGTGAACTGACTGGCTCAGTACAGTACATTACCTTCAGTAAGATGCAAGCTTAGTGCTTGTGTACTTACATCACATTTTGTATTATAACTGTTCATCTAGTGATGTGGTTTATCATAATAATTAATTTCCCATCTTACACTACTATAACTATACCCTTCAAATCCACAGACGTTCTTTTGTAAATATGCAGGACTATTTATATAATTGATTTTATCATTGATAAAAGTTTTGAATCTGAGGCTGGAAGTTGACCATACATTCATTGTATGTTAAGTTTGTGTACTTATATAATTCCATTTTGTATACTTTGACATCTCTTGTGGTTCCTGTCACGGACAAACTGGAGACATCTATAAATAGATTGAGGGAACAGACAGCTGGGAGTTTCCATGCATTGTACATGCATTCCCCCATAACGCTATACCAGTATGCCAAACAAATCAACCAAACAAAATGTTCAGAATGCACACACCCCCAAAGTCAGGACAGAGAAAGGTGAAGGTTGTTATAGTCTGTTTCAGATTTCCACTCCATGTGTTCGCACCTCCTCAATCTATGGTCTACTTATCTACTTACAGGCGATCTCTGATAACAGTTACCATAATTCATCTTCTAATAATTCTCTTTATGATTCATAAAATGTCATTTAAAACAAATCTTGATCAAAGTGGATTTTTGGCTTTGAAAACAAATGAATTGAAGTTTGGATTTTGAGCCAAGATGTATAAAGGAGTCTATCATTGATTACTTTAAATCTTTATCATCATTAATTGCATATAAATAAAACTAAATAAAAACAAAGTCTGACCCAGCTTAAATATGCAATTATGATGTAATATGAACATGTCTTTGAAAAATAAAAAAGGTTACAAATAAAAAAAATATGCCATTACAAAATGACAATTTTTATTTTCATGTGTATTTAAACTCATAAACGTGATTTAAGGAAATTCAAATATCTTTTTTCTACATTTGACACAGAATATTTCATAAATTTCATTTTCGACATGAGCTTATACCACCTAATGATGACAATCATCATTAGGTGGTATAAGGGGCTGCAGTGGCCGAGTGGTTAATGGATCAACATTACCATTATAGCCCTCCACCTCAGGGTCACAGTGGCTGAGTGGTTAAGGTATCTGATATCTACCACTAGCCCTCCACCTCTGGGTCACAGTGGCTGAGTGGTTAAGGTGTCTGACATTCTACCACTAGCCCTCCACCTCTGGGTCACAGTTGCTGTGTGGTTACGGTGTCTTGACATTCTACCACTAGCCCTCCACCTCTGGGTCACAGTGGCTGTGGTTAAGGTGTCTGATATCTACCACTAGCCCTCCACCTCTGGGTCACAGTGGCTGTGTGGTTAAGGTGTCTGATATCTACCACTAGCCCTCCACCTCTGGGTCACAGTGGCTGAGTGGTTAAGGTGTCTGACATTCTACCACTAGCCCTCCACCTCTGGGTCACAGTGGCTGAGTGGTAACGGTGTCTGACATTCTACCACTAGCCCTCCACCTCTGGGTCACAGTGGCTGTGTGGTTAAGGTGTCTGATATCTACCACTAGCCCTCCACCTCTGGGTCACAGTGGCTGTGTGGTTACAGTGTCTGACATTCTACCACTAGCCCTCCACCTCTGGGTCACAGTGGCTGTGTGGTTAAGGTGTCTGATATCTACCACTAGCCCTCCACCTCTGGGTCACAGTGGCTGTGTGGTTATGGTGTCTGACATTCTTCCACTAGCCCTCCACCTCTGGGTTACAGTGGCTGAGTGGTTAAGGTGTTTGACATTCTACCACTGGTCCTCCACCTCTGAGTTACAGTGGCTGAGTGGTTAAGGTGTCTGACATTCTACCACTGGTCCTCCACCTCTGGGTCACAGTGGCTGAGTGGTTAAGGTGTCTGACATTCTACCACTAGCCCTCCACCTCTGGGTTACAGTGGCTGAGTGGTTAAGGTGTCTGACATTCTACCACTAGCCCTCCACCTCTGAGTTACAGTGGCTGAGTGGTTAAGGTGTCTGACATTCTACCACTGGTCCTCCACCTTTTGGTCACAGTGGCCGAGTGGTTAAGGTGTCTGACATTCTATCACTAGCCTTCCACCTCTGGGTCACAGTGGTTGAATGGTTAAGATGTCTGACATTCTACCACTAGCCCTCCACCTCTGGGTCACAGTGGCTGAATGGTTAAGATGTCTGACATTCTACCACTAGCCCTCCACCTCTGGGTCACAGTGACTGAGTGGTTAAGGTGTCTGACATTCTACCACTAGCCCTCCACCTCTGGGTTACAGTGGCTGAGTGGTTAAGGTGTCTGACATTCTACCACTAGCCTTCCACCTCTGGGTCACAGTGGCTGAGTGGTAAAGGTGTCTGACATACTACCACTAGCCCTCCACCTCTGGGTCACAGTGGCTGTGTGGTTACGGTGTCTGACATTCTACCACTAGCCCTCCACCTCTGGGTCACAGTGGCTGTGTGGTTAAGGTGTCTGATATCTACCACTAGCCCTTCACCTCTGGGTCACAGTGGCTGTGTGGTTACGGTGTCTGACATTCTACCACTAGCCCTCTACCTCTGGGTCACAGTGGCTGTGTGGTTAAGGTGTCTGACATTCTACCACTAGCCCTCCACCTCTGGGTCACAGTGGCTGAGTGGTTAAGGTGTCTGACATTCTACCACTAGCCCTCCACCTCTGGGTTACAGTGGCTGAGTGGTTAAGGTGTCTGACATTCTACCACTAGCCTTCCACCTCTGGGTCACAGTGGTTGAGTGGTTAAGGTGTCTGACATTCTACCACTAGCCCTCCACCTCTGGGTCACAGTGGCTGTGTGGTTAAGGTGTCTGACATTCTACCACTAGCCTTCCACCTCTGGGTCACAGTGGTTGAGTGGTTAAGGTTTCTGATATCTACCACTAGCCCTCCAACTCTGGATTACAGTGGCTGAGTGGTTAAGATGTCAGACATACTACCACTAGCCTTCCACCTCTGGGTCACAGTGACTGAGTGGTTAAGGTGTCTGACATTCTACCACTAGCCCTCCACCTCTGGGTCACAGTGGTTGAGTGATTAAGGTGTCTGACATTCTACCACTAGCTCTCCACCTCTGGGTTACAGTGACTGAGTGGTTAAGATGTCAGACATACTACCACTAGCCTTCCACCTCTGGGTCACAGTGGCTGAGTGGTTAAGGTGTCTGACATTCTACCACTAGCCCTCCACCTGTGGGTCACAGTAGCTGAGTGGTTAAGGGGTCTGACATTCTACCACTAGCCCTCCACCTCTGGGATACAGTGGCTGAGTGGTTAAGGTGTCTGACATTCTATCACTAGCCCTCCACCTCTGGGTTACAGTGGCTGAGTGGTTAAGGTGTCTGACATTCTACCACTAGCCTTCCACCTCTGGGTCACAGTGGCTGAGTGGTTAAGGTGTCTGACATTCTACCACTAGCCTTCCACCTCTGGGTCACAGTGGCTGAGTGGTTAAGGTGTCTTACATTCTACCACTAGCCCTCCACCTCTGTGTCACAGTGGCTGAGTGGTTAAGGTGTCTGACAATCTACCACTAGCCTTCCACCTCTTGGTAACAGTGGCTGAGTGGTTAAGGTGTCTGACAATCTACCACTAGCCTTCCACCTCAGGGTCACAGTGACTGTGTGGTTAAGGTGTCTGACATCCTACCACTAGCCCTCCACCTCTGGGTCACAGTGACTGTTTGGTTAAGGTGTGTGACATTCTACCACTAGCCCTCCACCTCTGGGTCACAGTGGCTAAGTGGTTAAGGTGTCTGACATTCTACCACTTGTCCTTAGTGCTAGAACGGGTAACCGGATAACGAGTTCACGGTTCGGTTTCAGCTTGTATCCGGTTAGCATTTTAGCTATCCTATAACCGCCATATACATTTCGTATGGCAAAAATACTCCTCAAAGTAATGAAATTCCTGTACTAACGATCGTCTTTACTTATAGTATAAACTATACATGCTTTCAGAAGTGCAATTTTGTTATGAAATTAAAAGTGTTATGACAACAGTGTTGTTATCGGAAACTGGGTCGTCACTAAAACGCTTATAGATTTAACTTTGCTTCTATGCAAACGTTCCAGTGAGCGTGATGTGCGCAAGTGCCGTGTACAAAAGAAATTTTGTGCAGGAAGTAGGCCTACTTTGACATTGAAAGTGTTTACACCGATTTCCATTCACCGTCATGGTTTTATTAAAAACATAAAAAATAAATCTAATTCAAAGTAATTATTCTTTGTGTTAAATGAGTATTTCCTGAAAGATATGAACAATTGTTGTGGAATCCAGAAGAAGTATGACAAATTCATGGCATCGATGTCCGACTGAAACATTACTTAAACAGCTACAAAATTGTACGGTTATCCGGTTACGGTTTGGTTAATCCGATCCGGTTAACCGGTTGGCATTTTTACTAACCGTTCCAGCACTACTTGTCCTCCACCTGTGGGTCACAGCTTAGTGGTTAAGGTGTCTGACATTCTACCACTAGTCCTCCACCTCTGGGTTACAGTGGCTGAGTGGTTAAGGTGTCTGACATTCTTCCACTAGCCCTCCACCTCTGGGTCACAGTGGCTGAGTGGTTAAGGTGTCTGACATTCTACCACTAGCCCTCCACCTCTGGGTTACAGTGGCTGAGTGGTTAAGGTGTCTGACATTCTACCACTAGCCCTCCACCTCTGGGTTACAGTGGCTGAGTGGTTAAGGTGTCTGACATTCTACCACTAGCCCTCCACCTCTGGGTTACAGTGGCTGAGTGGTTAAGGTGTCTGACATTCTACCACTAGCCTTCCACCTCTGGGTCACAGTGGTTGAGTGGTTAAGGTGTCTGACATTCTACCACTAGCCTTTCACCTCTGGGTTACAGTGGCTGAGTGGTTAAGGTGTCTGACATTCTTCCACTAGCCTTCCACCTCTGGGTCGCAGTGGTTGAGTGGTTAAGGTGTCTGACATTCTACCACTAGCCCTCCACCTCTTGGTCACAGTGGCTGAGTGGTTAAGGTGTCTGATATTCTACCACTAGCCCTCCACCTCTTGGTCACAGTGGCTGTGTGGTTAAGGTGTCTGACATTCTACCACTAACCTTTCACCTCTGGGTCACAGTGGTTGAATGGTTAAGATGTCTGACATTCTACCACTAGCCCTATACCTCTGGGTCACAGTGGCCTAGTGGTTAAAGTGTCAGACATACTACCACTAGACCTCCATCTCTGGGTTATAGTGGCTGAGTGGTTAAGGTGTTTGATATTCTACCACTGGCCTTCCAGTGTCAGCAGATGGTTTTAATACAGAGGTGGTCACTGAGACTGGTAATTGAAAAAAAAATTAATGTCTTTGATTTAATGTTGTGTAATACAGATACACACGGAACCTTGTTGACGAAGGGAATGGAAAGTTTAACCTGATGCTCCTTTGCTGGAATGAATCTCAGGGTAGCTCGATCCACTCCCATGCCAACTCGCACTGCTTCATGAAGGTCTTGGATGGCAGCGTTCAAGAGGAGCGATTCGAATGGCCTGACCAATCTTCAGGAGACTCACAGGAAATGAAGTCCATTGACATCAATAAGTTTAAAAAGAATGAGACTGCCTACATCTGTGGTGAGTGTAACATGAGAAATAGAATCTTATACTTGTTTTGATCATGCTTTACTGCAAAACACATTAATTTTAAAGATGCTATACCACTGACAAATGGTATTTTTTCTCTATCATAAACAGGAGCAGACAGATAAGTGTTTTTCTTCAGTTACAAAGTTACTTACTTTACACCATTACCACCATTGAAATGTTTGATCTTCTTATTTTACTTCAAGATAAAAATTTAAAAAATAATAATTGCATCCCAAAAACATCTGTGGCACTATGTCCTATACAAAATGAAGTACTGAATTACGCATGCACCAAAGGCAAATTAATGATCTTATATTATTTTTTGTGTTAATTAATTAGACATATATATACACAATTTAATACCAATTATTGTTCAAATGAATAGTATCACTTATGCTCTGTCTGCGGTGAAGCATCTTTTACTTTTTGTTGAGTTTTTATGCCTTACAATGTTTAATGTTATATTGTCTTACCAAAAACCTAATTCTGTTTTTGTTGCAGATGAGCTTGGCCTCCATCGTGTAGAAAACCCCAGCCACTCTGATAAGGCGATCTCCCTCCATCTGTACAGCCCGCCATTTGATGAGTGTCGATGTTTTGATCAGAAAACTGGACATAGTACTGCCGGAAAAGTTACATTCTGGAGCAAGTTTGGAGAGCGAACCCCCTATGTATGTAAACATGGTTATAATTTTCAAAACAACACCTAGTTATCTCCCCTGAGTTATTTTCCAATCTACACCCTGTTATCTCCCCTGAGTGATTTTCCTAACTACACCCAGTTATCTCCCCTGATTAATTTTCCAATCCACATATAGATATCTCCCCAGAGTTATTTTCTTATCTCTACACAGTTATCTCCGCTCATCGATTTTCTAATTTATATCTAGTTATCTCCCCTGATTGATTTTCCCATCTAACTTTCAGTTATCTCCCTTAACTGATGTTTCCATTTTATTTTTCTGATACATCTCATTAGTTTGTATCAAAAGTCTTATTATCTTTCCATGTTTTTACTTGCAGGGTGTACCTAATAACTGTGCTGCTCCCTGTGAGAAATCTCCAGAAAACAATTAGAAAGCCCGGACAGAAAATCTCTCACACATACATATAAACTTTTACAGACAATGTTGCCCTCATGGAGGTACTGCATGGCCAGTTGATACGAATATCAAACAACATGTGTCACATATTGCTTGTTTCAAATGTCAGATTCCCATGTCTTCTCAAATTCACATATTGTATTCACATAGCTTCATGATAGGTTGTATAACACATCCAAAGGAAACATTTCAGAATTTCTCACGATTTAATGATTTCCGAGTTAAAATCAAAAGATCTTCCTCTTATTTAATTATACTGACAAAGAATTGACTGTCATAGACAATATATTTACTCTCATACAAATATCGTGGTCTGTATATTTGCTGCTTCAATGCTACATGTATATGGATCATAATATACTTTGATGTCACGAATGGTGTATTGGCCAATGAAATGGCATGAACAACAATACTCGAGCTCTCATCATGCAAAAGTCATGACCTATTTGTTGGCCAATGAAATAGCATGAATAAGGAAACTCATCATGCAAAGGTCATGACCTATTTATTGGCCAATGGAATGGCTTGAATAAGGATACTCTCATCATGCAAAGGTCATGACCTATTTGTTGGCCAATGAAATGGCTTGAATAAGGATATTCTCATCATGCAAAGGTCATGACCTTTTTTTTGCCAATGAAATGGCTTGAATAAGGATACTCTCATCATGCAAAAGGTCATGACCTATTTGTTGGACCATGAAATGACATGAATAAGGATCCTCTCATCATGCAAAGGTCATGACCTATTTGTTGGCCAATGAAATGCTAGGATATACCCTCATCATACATGTACCAAGGTTATAACCTTTATACCAATGATTTGATTGGTTGTTACCTTAGTTAAAGGCCATCATCTATTGATTGACCAATAGATATTCTAGAATATACTGAGATGCGAGATTTTATGGTATCACATAGCAGCTTTAACGACAATGAATAGACAGTACTGATTATTTTTTGTTCCATATCAACAGCTGTAACCTATAACTATACTGTGATATAACAGATTAAGAGCCATGTAATGTTGTATGTATTTTAATGATGATAGTAAGAGTGTGGTAAGCATGAAGGTGGTACAAAAGGATGAAAGTGAAACTTGTACTTATAGGTGGAGCTTTAGTCTAAAGGTTGATATTATGCCTGAAGGTGAAACTAACACCTAAAGGTGAAACTTAAGCCTTAAGGTGAAACGTAAGCCAGAAGGTGAAACTTTAGCCTGAAGGTAAAAGTTAAGTCTGAAGGTGAAATATAGGTCTGAAGGTGAAACTAAAACTTGAAGGTGAAACTAACGCTTGAAGGTGAAACTTAGCCTGATGGTAAAATTTAAGTATGGAGTTGATATTATGCCTAAAGGTGGATCTTATGCCTAAAAGTGAAACTTTTGCTTTCATGTGATTTTAAAATTTGTGAATAGGTTGATTGATATTTTTCTATCAATAAAAGTTATGTGATAAATAAAATCTTACAGTCATGAATATGTGATATTAAATTGATCAAACTCGTTTGATAAATTTCATATCGCATAGACACTCGTGTAAGATCCTCTATTTCTTATCCACGTCCAGGTTGATATATTTTTTAAACTCAGTATTAATGTATTCCATGACATTTCTTTCACACTTAACATTTAAACAGTAAAAGGGTATTTATGTTGGAAAATTGAGTATTACCGGTATACAGAGCATCACATTCTACCCTAGGTGTAATCGGAACACCGGGTAAATATTCATGCAATCAGAAACATATATACATAGTTATTGGCAACTCTGCCATTTTCACGATTGGCAGAGGTACCTCTGTATGTGCTTAGGGGTTTTTAAGATATACTTTTAAATAATTATATACAGGAAAATAACTTTGATATTTCACAAAAGTTCAATAAATTTCAGATGGTTTGAGTACAATTTTGAAAAGAAATAATGATATTTTAACTTATGCAGAAATATCATGTTCAAAAGATTACACTTAAAAGTAGTTAGCCAAGGGAAAATGCCCATACATTGGAGGTCTCGCTGCCTGTCAACATACAAAGAAGGAGCTTCCAATCTCTATGTATATATGTTTATGATACAATATACCTTGGTTGTTTCATAAGGTTTTTCTTAAGGTTTGTAGATTTTCAGAAAATCTCGACTGACAGTTACATTACCAGTTAAACTACTCAACGTTATATGTATTTGACCCAATAAGCGCCCCTCGCCCTTTTTTAAAGTCACCAGTACTTTAAATAAATACAGACTGAAAATATAAAATCTTTGTTGGTTTCCTTACTGTTTTCTTTTTCAAATTGATTTATAACTTACTTTGTTGAATAATTCTATGAGGGGCTAGTCTGAATTTGTTTCTATTGCCTTGAATGCTTATTGGGTTGAATACGGTACTCATAGGAGAAATGAGTGTAAAATTCCTTGCCAATGATGCTTTGTTGTCGTATGTATAACATACATGTTGTTATGAATTGTATGTATAACATACATGTTATGAATTGTATGCGGAGGTTGAATTTTATCAAAATATTTTTGTTACATCTTAATTTAAATTCAGAGATATCTCTGAATATTACTGTATATATCTGTTGTATACTAACCTAGAATCTCGCAAGATCACTTAAATAGAAGTGATTATAAACAGAGATAGTGTTAAAAGTGATATGTAATAGCATTCTGCTTAATAACATATCTTTTAATATCATATTTCTCTTATTGTCATATTTGTTTATAACCAGCCTTTTTTCACTTGTGACACCAGGTGTTGAAATATCACATATCATTGATTATTTTTCATTTGATAATTTTCAGACATATCTCTCTTACACATATATATTTCAAGATCACTTCAAAAGCACGACAAAAGCGATGCATGTTTTTGTGGCTGCACATTTTTGCCTAAATTTTTATAGGTATCCAATATCAAACATGCAGTTAAGGAAGTGTTACATTTATTTTTTTGTGGGTAATTTTCTCGACAGCATAATACTAAATTCCTAGATGTTTCAGAAAAAAATAGTAATATTTAGTTTTCAAGTTAGTTTGTGGGTATTGAACATAACTAATGTAGTGAAGAGGGTGATAGCTCTTGATTAAGAATTTGTAGTTAATTTTGGCTGATGCTTCTGAATTAGTGAAGACCATTACCAGGTTATCTCACTTTGTTAAGAGATTATCTCCCTTTGATGTAGCATTTACTGTTAGTTGTCAACTTCTAAACCACCTTTAGAGATTCCGGTCTTTACACTAGGGAGTTTTATCCCACAGTCTGGTGCAGTGTTGTTTTCATGTCTATTTTTCTATTTTCGAATTTTTTTCTGTTCAGAAATGTTGAACTTTGACAATAAAATTTGGTGCACTGTGAAAGATTTGTTCTTTTGTTTTAAGCTTACTCATGACAGCCACTTCAAATGAAGCCTTGATCATCAAGAAATGTCGTCAAGATTACAAATCAGTCTTATAATCGCTTTATTCGTGCAAATTTTATCTAATTACTGCAAAATTTATAATTATAGCTTCCTAAAAATTGTTAACTAGATATAGGTATAATTTTATGAATTTTTTTGTGCAGTAATTTTGATTAGAGAATATTTTAATGTGACTTGAAAGTAAGACCAAATGGCCTTGGGTGAGATTTTTATTAAGCAGAAAGCCCCTGTTTTATTCTATGCATAAAAAATTAAAAAATATATATGTCCTAAAATTGGTGAATTCAATCTAGAGAATTATATGCAGGCTTCATATTTGCATAAAGAAATTCCCCAAAATGGGTTCGAGATTAATGGTTTAAAGGGAATCCGAATGAGCGTCTAAGATGGAAAAACTCAATTGATAGCCGGGGTACGAGGTAAGATTGCTCAAAAGTTTAATGATATACCTATGTCGAAATAGGCTCAGTTCCGCTATCACGGCAGTTTTCAAAAAAACAAATTTGGTTACCATGGTTTTTACAGGCTCACAAAACCACAAAAAGCAGACCTGTCCAAAAATGAACTCTGCATAACAATTGCAAATGTTGTGTAGATTAAAAAAATATATACTTTTATATAGATGTTCTTTAAGGTTAAAAAGCTGTGTGTACATAATTAAAGCCTGCACTTTATTTTGCTGAATTTTTCAAATCTACTGTACACTGCCACCTTAAAAGCATGTGGTTTTCGTTGCTGGGACTGAATCATTTGGGGTAACTAAAGAGCAGTGAAAAACAATACACATTAACTACCTTTGAGTTTATAATGCCTCTAGATGTAGAACATGTCCATTGTAGTCCTGTTGACTTTGATCATGACCTCTCCTCGCATACATGTAGAACTTGTAGATGTGTTTGTATGATAAAGACAAAAAGACTTAAGTTTTTTTTTATTATCCAGGTTTTATTTGTGATGAGCACACAACAAAAACTTAACACTGATAAAGTATAGTTGTGTGAATTAAGACTGTTTCTTGTATCACAGATCACATGACAGACATGTGATATCATCATGTCACACAACAGACATGTGATCTCATCATATGTCACATGATCTCCATTTGACTTTCACTTACATTTTGTATATTCAATGCATCTAATGCTATCACCACTTTTGTAAATTGAATCAAGTTTTAATATTATTTATATATCTAACAAATACTGGACACTAAAAATAAAGCTTTGTATACTTATTAGTTTATCACTTAAGATATAATAACACTTGATGATTTTGTACACTGATGCAGCATATATTATCTTAATTATAACTTACATAATACCATGTAATGGACATCAAAGCATAAATACGAATAATAGACGAAGGCTGATTCCCTGGTATCGATTATCACAGATGGCTGGACGGAATCCACAAATAAATATATATCTCCAATGTAAACAAAACATCAATCGCTGAGAAACCAATATAAGGCAAAATAAATAAGTAGAATTATCACAATAAACTGATGATTTGAAGTAACAAATGATTCAAATGAAGGCACCTTTTGAAAATAACAGCAGATTTGATAATAAGAAAATAATAGAAAAAAAAAAAAAAAAACAGGCACAAGTTCTACCCATAGATCCATTTAAGTGTTATTTGTTTGTTTCAACAAAAACATTATTCCTGCCATGTTTTAACAAATAAATGTCAGTTCAAAATTCAATGTTGGTAAAAAAAATTTTCTTTTTAAATTTTTCTGAAAATTCTTTAATAATCCATGCAGAGAAATACAATCTAACTGCTTTCAATAAGTGACAAAGTTGTAATTTTATATACAAATGAAATAATAGTTGTATTATGTACAAACACAAAACTGTACAGAATTTTCTGGACAAATTTATCACATTAAATACTACAATTCTATCAATTAAGTCTTAACACAAAAATTTTTTTTACTCCATGAATCTTTATGACATGGATTGTACACCATTTACCACAAATAGCACATTATATTTCCCAGGTTCAGAAATGTCAAAATGTTTTTTTTTCACAATATGATATTTTTGATGAGCCAGTTCTCCATAGAATGGTTATGTCCGCTGTTACTCATTAAGTTGGCACAACAGGGCGGCGCCCTTAGCTATCCAGTAGTCGTTGGAGAACTTGGACGGGAGATGTGTCATCACAACGAAGTTAGTCGAATGACCTGAAATAGACGTCAGAAATATTTATCAGAAAATGTCACATCAGAAATGATAACTCACAATAAATATCAATAATTCTAACATATGAGTTATGAAATATTTACTGAAATTGGTGATTCTATAATTTTGACTTATATTTGATCTTATGACCTTGACCTACATGCAATGCTGTGACCTACATTTTATGTTATGACCTTGACTTACCTGTGGTGGAAAGAACACCTGCACGAGCTGACGTTTTGTAGAGGGGAGCTCGATAATCTTCGGGATCTGGAGTAAAGTCCATCTTAGGCTCCATGTGTATGACGGGGAGGACGTCGTTCATTATACCAGGGACAGAATCAACGACCACCATGTCTTCGGTGTCCCAGCGACATCCATCCATGAACATTCCATGTACAAGTACACCGTCCTCCGGGAGTTGGATCTGTAACCAAACTCGAAGAATTAAACAATGTAATGACAAATGCAGATTTTATCTTTTCAACGTGTTTACCAATGAAACATTATAGAAGATGAAAATAATAAGTAATGTTACCTCTTTATCGAGTTCTATCTCCTCTCCAAATTTTAGTTCAGCCATTTGTTTCGTGACCTCCTTCTGGTCACGGAATAATTTCATTGGATGGAAGTGGAATGACAAGTGATCAATAGGAAGGTTATATTTACGGGCGTAATTCTGTAGTGACCCAGTCAGGAAACCTGCAAACCAAAAATGGCAAATTCAATAATTATTGTACAGGTAAAAAATTTTAATCTGCATAATTTTATTTCTTGAGTTCTGTATTTAAAGTTGTTAAGGCAAGTGATATCTTTTTATAGTAGATAATTTGGCGCTAAAACATTACAGACTAAAATAAAATGACTTAAACTTTAAGGAATTTCTTTAAAACTTACAACAAAATGAATGCTAATTAATCCTGTCAGCAAAGGAAGGAATTTGTTTGACTATTGCAAGGAAACCCTTTTCCCCCCTTACTGTTTAAAAGATCATTTCATGATGTTTCATATCACATCTGACACGATTTGTTTCTCCTAAATATTGTTCAATATGAGGAAAGTCTGTGAAAAGAGTGACAATCAAATCTCTAACTAATATTTCAATTGCAAATTACACTGCTATACATATTGCCTGATTCCAACCTTGAGGGAAGAAGAATCCAGACATCCAGAAGGACTTTGGTAGCCCATGTCTGATCCAGTTGTCTATGAAGGCCGTGCGGTAGGTGAGATCCTCCACCCAGGAGGCGAGGGGCTTCAGGGAGGGGTAGGCTGCGTTAGCCCACATTGTTGGCACTTGTTTGTTGAGGAAGGCATTGTAAACCCCTTCTAGGGCCTCGCTCATCACCACCATGCCCTTAATGGCTTTCTGTAGTGTCAGCAAATAATTCTGAAACACAAACATTCAAAACTGCTGTAAATTGAAAATCATTATAATTAATTTATTAGCTTCTTTCTCTTCTCTGAAGTATTTTTTGTCTGAATAGTTATATATATCTGCAGAATTACTAAGGTGTATCACCAAAACAACTAAATCAAACATCCTTCTTGAAAATCCTAAATAAAGGTCAGTTTTATCCCAAGTTATCCCCGTAGCCAAAAGCTATTGATGATCGTTGATGAGGTTGATGACACTTACAAGATTATCTCCTTTGGTAAAAGTTATTTACTTTGATTATATAAAAAGTAATTGAAATTATCTCCCTTGGTAAAAGTTACTTACCTTGATGACCTTGAGGAGGTTGTTGAAGCGGTCAACCTCCTGAGTAAGGACAGTGGTCAGTGAGTTAAGACGACCCTTGGCGTCCAGCGCAAACATTTCCTGATTAGCCTCGTCAATATCCAATTTGTCTGTAACTTTCTCGAGAATACTCTCAGCGAGTTCATACACAATATCGTCGTTAGATTTTCCCGTTCCTCCAGAAGACATACGAGGTTGTAAATCAAGTATAGTTGTAACCAAGGCCATCGTTTCTTGGTTCTGTTGAAGAGTAAAACAAAGTTCATATTAGATAGCCACAAGTGTAAGATTCTTTTTATCACATTATGTGACAACACAATAGTGTGTATGACATGGCTGACAACACAATAGTGTGTATGACATGGCTGAGCGGGCAAATTAATGAAGTGTGAAAATTGTTTTCCTTTTTCATTTTTTGACCAATTGAAAAATCATTTATTAACTCAATCATCCCTGCAATTTCATTATGAACTGGTCTAGTCCTTGATTGAGAAGAGTCTACATGTGTTTTCAGGGGTATATCTGAGTCTTTTGAAGTAAGTGCACATGATCCTGCTCTTCACTTTACCAAATTACAAATGGATACAAAGTAAACAAAACATTTAATTACCTGGAACGCAATGTTGGCGTTTTCGTGCATGCCAAATATTTCTGGTTCCTCAATTTGTGGTAAGGACTCTATGTAATCCCTGTAGTTTTGCAGCTCCTCCATATCAGCGGCATAGGATATACCTGTAAATCATACAAACTTAGATATCAGGGGCATAGCATATACCTGTAAATCATACAAACTTAAATATCAGGGGTATAGTAAATACCTGTAAATCATACAAACTTAGATATCAGGGGCATAGCATATACCTGTGAATCATACAAACTTAAATATCAGGGGCATAGCATATACCTGTAAATCATACAAACTTAAATATCAAGGGCATAGCATATACCTGTAAATCATACAAACTTAAATATCAGGGCATAGCATATACCTGTAAATCATACAAACTTAAATATCAGGGCATAGCATATACCTGTAAATCATACAAACTTAAATATCAAGGGCATAGCATATATGTAATCAAGGCATGTATACATACAAACTTAAAAAAGTAAATACCTGTAAATCATACAAACTTAAATATCAAGGGCGTAATTTGAGTCAGAGAAAACTGGAGTATCGAGAGGAGAGTCACATGATCGGGCACCATCCGACCACTCTATATTGCAATCATACAAATTTACATATCTAGGGTGGAGGTTATACTGGTCAATTATACAAATCAATTTCAATGGCCTGGATGTGAGTGTGCAAGCTAAGGGTCGAATAATAGGAGGAAACTAATTGCCTTGCAAAAACCCATGTGATTGGGTGGGTGATCCTGAACTTTTTCACATCGCGCTGCTATGATTTGAGCGAACCCTGGCTGGCTAGGTGAAAAGTGAGTGGCTTAACAACTACCTGACCACCCTATACTGCAAACTCGGGCAGAGTTAATGTCAGGGCCAACATTTATATTTGTCAATAATACAATTTTGTATACATGTCGTGGGCGGAGATTATATTTGTCAATCACACAATTTTACATGTCGTAGGCGGAGATTATATTTGTCAATCACACAATTTTACATGTCGTGGGCGGAGTTTATATTTGTCAATCACACAATTTTACATGTTGTGGGCGGAGTTTATATTTGTCAATCACACAATTTTACATGTCATGGGAGGAGTTTATATTTGACATTGTTTGTCAATCACACAATTTTACATGTCGTGGGCGGAGTCTATATTTGTCAACCACACAATTTTACATGTCATAGGCGGAGATTATATTTGTCAATCACACAATTTTACATGTCGTGGGCGGAGTTTATATTTGTCAATCACACAATTTTACATGTTGTGGGCGGAGTTTATATTTGTCAATCACACAATTTTACATGTCATGGGAGGAGTTTATATTTGACATTGTTTGTCAATCACACAATTTTACATGTCGTGGGCGGAGTCTATATTTGTCAACCACACAATTTTACATGTCATGGGCAGATATTATACTAGCCAAACTTATCAATTTTTATATTTTGGGTGGAAACATGCAAACTTTAATTACGGGTAACTATGACAACGTGATAAACTTACCTGAAGGCGAGTACTTGTAATTTGGGTCGAGTGTCTCTGGGTAGAAGAAAGTTTTAAGTATCGTGCCGAGACATCGTTTATCGTGTACATCTGTGACACGTCCACCATAGGTAATCTACAACAAAGATAGCACACTTAATTAGCATATTGCAATTACTCTCAGGCATCGTTATTTAATAATTGGACATCATATGTAGTAGTACAAAATCTTCTTACTGATTTGACTTGATATGATATTCTAGGATAGGGTTTAGGAGAAAGCCGGAGTATCTGGAGAAAAATTACTGCCCTACACATCAGCCAGTATCAAACACCAAACCCAGAGGTGTAGGATTAGTGATACCATTTTAAACACTTTAACTCTTTCATCCTTTTGTAACTTAGTAGACTCTACTATGCATTGAAGTGGAGGAGTCCATTATGGCCTACAGTGGTGAAAGGGTTAACAACTCAGTCAATGCAGCTCCCACAAAAAGCTTTTAAACCTCATTCCGTTTTACTAAAGAGCACAGTGTCAGCAAATTAAGAAAACTTTTCAAACTGATGGAGATGGATCCTTGCCTCTGGTATTAAACCTTAACAGAGTGTGAGAGCTTGAAAGAATGGATTGAAATGTAATGGACATAGATAACATAAAATGACCCCCCCCCTCTCCTCCCACAATTCCTATGTTGGTACGTTATTAAGATGACAAGATCACACTATCTATAAAACCATAATTATAACTTGACTTTCCAAACAAAAAAATGAAATAAATAAAAAATAAAATGATGAGGTGATGCAACAAAAAATAACTAATCATTTGAGCGGATAAAGCATCTAAAGAAAAAATTCCATAAAAACTGATTATACAGTTTAAGCTATTTCTGGTTTATATTTCCTTGACTTACCTCCCTTGATATGTAGATGAGAGCGTCCCAAGGAATGGTTCCGTCTTTACAGAACATCTGTAGATTGAGTAGGGCACATTCACGATCACTATCGCTGAACTCATACTGTAATAAAAAAAAGAAACTTTCTTAATTATATCATACATGTTCTGTATTTTCATATTACAGAGTTATCTGCCCTTGCGGGTAGGTATTGATTGTGACATCATGTCTTTGCGAGCGTAACATTATACTTATCAGAGAAAATAATGTGAATTTAGCTCACAAAATAATGACATCACAATGAATACCTACATGTAACTTGTAAGGGAGGTAACTGTATTATGCAAAGATGAAAGCGATATTTCAAAGTATCACAATTTATACTGACAGTAAATGAAGGAATAAAAAATTTGCATTTAATTGTACAATTAAATATTTCCAAATTATTGAAATTTAACGCAAGCATTTTAATGAATATTTTAAGAAGAATTCATTGTTTCCTCATCAAATTTAAGATATTATAGTATTATAGTTTCAATAGAATAATATAAGCCTTAAAAGTTTAAAACTATTTCAAAAGTTATTTCAGTACATTTGTCCGTTTTTTCTTTTAGTACATGTAAATAAAGCTTCGTAAATTTTGCAATTAATCAAACATTTATAAACAGTGAATTTCCTTGCAAATTTGCGAAAAAATTTCCACACCACAAATAAATCCACATTTATAGTAACCAAATGATTTATCAGTCAATATCTCCTGTTACTGTAAAAATACTTTCTTTCGCGTGCGATTTAATTTCATGAAATTTGCAATCCAAGTAAATTCACAAAAGTTTTTTTCCACAAATTAACATCTTCATCTTTTACACTGATAGGAAATCCCATTCAATTTAATCTTCACAAAATTGTTTTGAAATGGAAATTCTGAAATTTAGCAGCCATGAAAGAAAATTGGTTTATAGTAATCTAGTAGTTCTATAAATAGCCTCGGGACTTACCCTAATGTTCCAGCCGAGGGGACCGAACTTCTTCCTCTCCAGGATAATGGCGTGGAAGAAACAGAGTCCAAAAATCATTCGCTTCCACTTCGCTCCAAGTACTGTGTAAGGAAGGATATAACATACAATATTGTATCCAATGAAACACAGATTTTGTCATCTATACAATTATAGACTTTTAATGAGGTCTGTGAAGAATTAATAACCACATGATGAGATTTTCATAAAATTTACATTTATAGACCTATAATAAGGTAAATCATAAGTTGAATATCAAAATAAAAGGATTTTTTAAATAAAATTATCATTTATACAATTAAAGACTTCTAGTGAGGTCCATCATAAGTTGAATAACCACATAAAAGGGATTTTTTGATACATTCATAGATTTCTAGTGAGTTAATAAGGAGTTTTTGTATTCAAGAGATATACTGTTGTTGAATCCAAATACGAATTAAAAATTAAATAAAGCCGGAATTTGTCATACCATTTTCTTCAAAGAAGGTGGGTGTCATTTCGCCGAATGCACGTCTCATATTTGCACGCAGGCCCTTGGGTGGTTCGTTTGTGACCTTGACACTGTTTTGAAGGACACTAACTGGGAATGCCTTGGAAGGCATCGAGCTGAGGAAAAGACGGAAATCTTCGTGGATGTCCTGCGGGGCTTCGCCCATCTGTTTGACGACGTTCTCCATCGACAACATCCAAGATGCCGCTAAGTGACAGTTCTGTCATAATAAAAAGACATCATAAATGAAATTAAATTCTAAAATTTTTGATTGCAATGTAATGAACTACATATCAAATTAATATGGTATTAACTGTCATGAAAAACCTATTGAAGTTTTTCTACAAGCACAAAATATTGAAAATATCTATCTGAACTCCATTTTCTACTAACTAAAATGAATGATGCAATAAATGTCTCTGGTTTGAAATTCTATATCTGTTGTTGTTTATTGTTAGCTGCAAACAAATTTTATTTTCTTTATTCATAGTATAATTTATTGAACTCTTTTAAAGTAGAAAATTAAAATCTGAATCCGGGAGACAACAGAACATGTTATATAAGCAAGCTAAATCATGCAGGACTGCATGGGAAAATTTTTTTCATTGATGCTGCATATTTTTCAGCCATGCTAATTTCTAGAAGATTTTTTTTTTTTAAATGTCTATACACTTTTGTAAAAAGTGCTGTTTCTATAGTTACCTGTAAGATGACCCAGTCGCCAGTCTTTACCGCGCTGGTGATGAGTTTTTCAGCTACTGGACCTTGACCTTGTCCGAGTGAAATGGACTGAATCCTACGGGGAAACAAAACCATTTAATCTTTGCCAAAATGTATTGAGAACAAGTTAAATATTAGTCACTACCATATATTTACATTTTCACTGCAGTCCCACTATATAACTTTACCAAGCGCAGTTGGCAGTCATATAGACAATGAAATTCAAGCACATATTATCACGTCATTATCATTGTGACGTCATAATTGTCGTGCCAGCGATCCCAGAAAAGCTGCTGTTCAAATGGCTGTTCCATCCATGACAATAATGAATGATTATTTCATTAAAGATGCCAAATCCCTTGGGATTTCATCATAAAATTGTAACCAAATGTAAATACAAGCATTGGATGTCTTTTAGTTGGTATTCATAGCCAATATAAATACCAACTGAACAGAGGCAAATTCAACATGAAGCGCTAACAGGGGGACCGTCCTGTAACCTCTGTATAGGGACCATCATTTTTAAAAGATGTCTTTCGTGAGGTCACAAATGGCGACAATTTCAACAAAATTTGACCTGTGTATAAAGATCACCTGGCTAGAAAGACCTTTCATGTTGTTTCTTTGGTGGTTTGACTGTATTAACATTAGGTTTGGGGACAGGACACAAAATGCTGATCTTGTGAAGATAAACACATGAAATGTATTGTATAAACTATTCCTTAGCCATGGACCGCAAAACTACAGTACATATTGTTTGGAATCACTTTTGTTGGTATGCTGAGAAGCCCTTACATACAGTTGAGAACTTTGTTTACCCAAGCTTAAATAAATTTAAGATCCTATTCGACAGATCGCCAACTGTCAATCAAACTGCATGTGGCTTTGCATTTTGTATTGTGTATGCTACGATGTTTGCTCCGACATTGAATAGAAACATGTGTGTTTGCGAGCATGAGATGTGGCTATATTACACCTGACGATCGGTCAATAGATTCAAAGTGTTTTATCTATTGGTCTATGCTAAAATTTTCAGTTTATTCCGGATTTTCTGATTATTTTATATTATACTATGGCCGGTGTTCAAAACGAACATGAGAGATGTCATTTTCTTTTCGCAACTGAAGAGAAAGAATGTATTAAAAACTAGGACACTACCTTAGATAATATACTTACTTGTCTGAGTAACCTTTGTCACGGGCGAACCTCAGGAAGGCTCCCATAGGGTCAGAGCCTGTGCTCAATACGAACACAAGAGGTGTGATCTTATTCATGTCATCGTATAGCGTCTGTAGACTAACTGGAGGACTCTCCACGAACTGTTGTCCAAGATTCTCACGCACAAAGTCAGTCACAGCAAAGATTGTCTGTAAGCAAAATACACAATTGTTAAGTTATGATTTGATAGTATGTCAGTAACAGATAATTTTTCATTGAAAGAAAAAAAAAATCAAAAAAAAAAATGTCTTTCTCTTAACAGTATATTAATTTGTATGGAACAGTATTATCTAACTCTTTTCTTAAACATCATCATCATCATCATCATCAGCAGCAGCAGCAGCAGAAGCAGCATCATTCAACATAATCATCATCATCACCATTATCATCATCATCATCACCATAATCATCATCATCATCATCATCATCATCATCATTATCATCACCACCATCATCATCATCATCATCATTCATCATCACCACCATCATCATCATCGCCATATCATCTCAATCATATTTACCTTTTCTTCCTGGAACACTTTGATGAACATGAGTTTCTGGAAGCTCGTTAATCGCAGATTCCAGTGACCTTTGATCTTTCCGTCATCGACCTCAATCTCCTGTTCCTGTCCCTCCTTCAGCGGCTCGGGCTCCGGCGGGAGAGGTTCGTAGGTTTCGTATTCGTCTGGATTGGCATGAATCTATCACAAAACACAAAATTAAGATTAATTTTACTTCAAACTTTGTATCGTTTCAATCTATGATGAATGTCAAAAAGAAGATAAAATTTATTTTCAGCCAAAATTTTACACCAAAAAAAATTGTGATAATGAAAATTAATTATGTAATGAAAGAAAAAGTATGGAAACACACTATAAGCTATTAAGAAAGATGTATAAAAAAATTAAACAACTGCTGCGATAAGGGATGTCCCTGTCTAACACATGTTTTATTCCTGTCCAACAAAACAAGACAAAAGTACAAAACATCTCCGTTTAAATCAGTAAAAATAACCATTTTCTGCGTTAATCGTACCTCAGTTTCACCGAGTTTGACCCACACTGGTGTTTTCAACAGATCTGTGTGTACACCTCTAAATATTGGTATGGTATCGCTGATATCGCAAGCCTGATTCCATGTCAATTTCTTTATAAAATCCACCTCGGGTTTCGGGGCTCGCTGGCGGTCCATGCCAGTGGCACCACGCAGGAAGAAGTTCCACTCTGGCAAAGCAATATGATTTTCCTGTTTCATGATCTCAACACACAGCATAAAGGAGAAAACCAGTTTGTCCTTCTCAAAAAGTGCCCTGTCAAAATACAAAATGGAAGGGGTACATCATCATCATCATCATCATCATCATCATCATCACCATCACCATAGTCATCATAAACATCATCAACAGCTTTCTGGCATTTAACAACTAATTGGAAGGGGTTATTAAATTGTTTAAACAGCCTTCCCAGAAGTTCTGGCAGTTAAAAGTTGTGAAGAGGGAGTTTTTCAGTTGTTGTAACAGCCCTCTGGCAGTTAAAAGTTGGGAGGAGGGAGTCATTCAGTTGTTGTAACAGCTCACTGGCATTTAAAAGTTGTAAGTAGGGAGTTATTTTTAGGAATTCAGTTGTTGTAACAGCTCACTGGCATTTAAAAGTTGTAAGTAGGGAGTTATTCAGTTATTGTAACAGCCCTCTTGTAGTTAAAAGTTGAAAAGAGGGAGTTATTCAGTTGTTGTAACGGCGCCTTCTCAGTTAAAATTTGAGAAGGAGTAATTCATATGTTGTAACAGCCTTTTGGTAGTTAAAATTGGGAGGAGGGAGTTATTCAGTTGTTGTAACAGCCTTCTGGCAGTTAAAAGTTGGGTAGAGGATTTATTTAACTTGTCCTATGCCAGTTTGAAGAATAACAATTGTGGAAGGGTCATGTTATGTGTTGCAACAGCTTTCTGGCTGATAAAAATTGGTAGGGGGGTAGTGATGAGTCATATAATAGCCTTCTGGCAAATAAATAATTGTTAAGGGGGTATATTCTTTATTGTAATTGTCACATGACATCACATTAGGGAATGACACAACTGATTGTAACAGCCACCTTACCTAGCCACATTTTTGTAGATGGCACTCGTCGTTTCGTCGAGACAAATCCTTAACCGCTTTTGTAGGTCTGGGTTTTTCTCACTAGTTTGAATTGTGGTGTTGAAGAGCTGAAATATAACAGCAGATTTTATTGGATAATACGTTTACAACATTGGATTTCATTCATAGTAAACCTCATAATAAATTACAATGGAATTCCGTTTCACAAAAGTGAAATATATAGTTACAGCATATAAGCTGTTAGGATTTTAAAGTTTATACAATGCTTTTTTGCTTTCAGATTCTTTTTGAATATTTCATCATTGTGTCATACCTGTTTGAAATACTTCAGTGAGAACTGGTACATGGGGTCCACCTCTCCCATATCGGCCACCACAAAGTACATGACGGAGCCGCGCGCTGCGACTGGAATGTACTTCTCACGAGCCGTGTTTATCTTTTCCTCAGTCACCTCAGCCTCCGCAAGTCTCTGCTTGATCACACCTGAGGTCACCTAAAAAGGTCAAAGTTCAAAATTTAATATCTATTAGGCCAAAGAAAATGATTTGTCTATTTAGGGTTACCTGACCGACCCTGATTTTTGCCCCACTTTTTTACAAAAAATAATAATTAAAAGTCGGGATTGCAATCTCTGACTCTGGTTCCAGCCATTATTTTAGAGTGAAAGACACTAAAAAAACAATGCTCCCCACCTACTGACCCATTTTTTTGTCCATGTAACCCTAAACAGACATATTTATTTTTTTGGCCTTATAAGGTCAAAGTTCAAAATTGAATATCTATAGTTTTTTTGTATCTGATAAAGTTGACTAACCTTAAATTGTCATAAACCTTTCTGTTATCTCTCTGACAAATCACAGCTTAATAATAATAATTAGATTAATTAGAACTAGTTTGTATTCAATCATGACTGTGACTTCTTACCTTGGACTCATTAAGAGTGTTAATTAGTTCCTCGTTATCGAGAATATTGCCCTCTGATTCAAACAGCAGCTTCAGAATTCTGTCTTCAATAGCCTTCAACTGGTTCTTATCGGCGTTGATCTTCATAATCAGCTGATTCCTCTGTTCCTCAAGGTCGGGACGCTCCAGACCGACCACATCACTACAACAATAATAGATTATTTAAAATTTTACTTCAAACAATACTTAACAAATTAAAAATAATATATTGTTTTGTAAGTACCATATTCGACCCAATTAGCGCTCCTGTCCCTATCAGTGCGCCTCCCCCTTTTTTAGGCTTCAGTTTTCACTTACTTTGAATTAACTTATGCACACTGACAATATGAAAACTTAGTTTTTTTACTGATTTCTTTTGCAAATTGATTTATGGCTTACATTGTAGAATAATTTTATGAAAGGCAAATCCAAATTTGTTTCTACTAAGCGACCCTGAGTTGCTTCAATTTTTTAAGTGCCCTAGGCGCTTATTGGTTTGAATACGGTAAGTATGTAAGATTCAATCAAACTAAGATGTAAAAAATAGTGATCTTATCAAAGACAAAAAAACATTGCGAAATGGTTGAGTCGTATATAGCCTTGACGCCAGATTGTAAATATTTTAAACCTCTAATATTTTATTTTTTTAAAAAATATTTTCTATTTTGTTAAAATCGTGAAAAACTTTGCCCACATAAATATTCAACTTTACAGTAATTTACAATTTTTTTTTAATAATTGCGAAAATTGTGCCTCACAAAAACCATTTATTTGCAGTATGATTATATGTGGAAAATGCAAAGCACTCTAAAAAGATCTGTATTCACATGAAGTAATGGTCACTCCCTTACCCTAACAGCTGGTCCTCCAGACCCTGTTTGGTCACTGTGAAATTGATGATGGTCACTTTGATGCAGACTTCTGGCAGATAATGAGGGTTGGTCATCTTGGACGTCATGAAGAAGCGGAAGTTACGATCGTAATCGATGTCGCTGTCACCGAGACGGATCAGTAGACGCCCACCCTAAAGATTCAAAGTAAAGGATAAACTTATATTCAAGGTTAAGGTGGGGTCAAAGGTCAATATTGTATTTTTTTCATGTCAATATTGTATATTAAGATCAAACTTATTTGAGGTCAATATTGGTTTTTTCATGTCAATATTGTATATTAAGATCAAACTTATTTGAGGTCAATATTGTTTTTTTTCATGTCAATATTGTATACATGTATTAAGATCAAAGTTGTATTTTGAGGTCAAATGTCACTTACCGACATGAAGGTCTGTTTGAGAAGAACAGGTTCCAAAGCTGGATCCAGGGACTCTCCGAGATCCTCACACAACACGGGCATTCCGATACGGATACAGTTTTCCAGAGTCCGTAGGAAGTTACTGTCTGTTAGCTTGATAAACTTCAGGCCATTCTTCGCTTCCTTGTTCCTGATCCAACGGTTAGCCTTCAATGATGATATCAAAACAATATTAATGTTTCTCTCATTTCTGGTATTAAACCAAGGAGTAGATAGAATTTAAAGCAAAAATTTCTATTTATCAAAAACTCATCCAACCCCTGAAATTTCATAATGGACTGGTCCAGTCTTTGATTTAGAAGAGTCTAAATGTGTCTTCAGGGGTGATTGAGTTAATGAACTTGTTTAATCCTGATATAATGTACCTGTTCTTGAGGGTCAATCATGAGGGGCCAGCGTCGACCCCGTGTCACCAAAATAGCGTTCTCAGTTGACAGCTGATCCTTTGGCAGACCGTCCATGTTCCATTGACGAATCTCAAAGGGGTCAGCCAGGACGGAGATGATGGTCATTCCTGCAGTGACCGGTATCTCCATCTCCTGACAGCGTTCTGTCCACCCGGTCACTAGCTCGTGTCGGTAGGTCGCCGTAAATGCTCCGTAGTACGCGACACAAGCCGCCGACACAAACACATCACCAACGACATTGCCGATCTGTGCGTTAAAGTTCTGACAAAAAAAATAAAAGAATTTGTTTAAAACATGAAGTAAAATTGATAGTCCTGTCTAGACTCCATACGTTTAAATTTCGTCTTTGTATATTACAAAGTTATCTGCCCCTGTGGGGTATTGATTCTGACGTTATTTTTTGTGAGCAATAGTTTTGAAAAATATGACATTTAACGCTCACAAAAATATCACTTTAATATTGATACCTACCCACAAGGGCAGATAAATCTGTACTAGAATAAAATTCATTTTTTATTAAAAATTACCATAATCCTACAAATATTAAGCGATCACAATTTCACTACAAGAACTACACTAAACCAAACGGATAAAGAACACAACAAAAAATTTAATTAATACCTTGACAGTTTCGTCCCATCGGACCTGCTCATCTCCCAAAGCTGTCGTCAATTTAGCTGCACGTTTTAGACGTGATGCTGTCTGAGCAATGTTACGTTCAAGTTTCTGTTTTTCTGCGACGCTCTCGTCATATGTTTTTTGAAGCTCTGCGATTTTGGCTTCAACTGCTGCCAACTGGTCTTGTTTCTCCTTCAATAGAGACATGACAGTCTCGAGTTCAGATTCAGCTGCTGCCAGCCTGCAAAACAATGGGCCATCAGTAAGAGATCAATGGAAATTTGAGTGATAATCACCACAAACTTACAACCCTAGTTGTCTAATAGAATCTGTATTAAGTATATCTCATTACTGTTACCCAACTGTCTTTCGCAGCTAACATATTTCGTGATTTCCATTTTCAAAATATCCGTGCAGATTAAGTTTTGCTGATTTAGGATTAAATGGAAATACCTTTCTAATTACTTGTGAAAGATATCGATTTGTGGAAATAAACTTTCGCAAATGATATCAATTTGTGGAAATAAACTTTCGGAAACTTATTTGATCATGAAAGTCGCAAAAGTAAATTGCACAAAATAGAAAAATTGGTTTACAGTAATTTGAAGAAGTAAAACTTTATGATCTTTCAAGGATTTGTTTTAGTCCTGTTAACTAACTTTTAGCATTAGCTTAGCTTAACGTGTATTGGTATAATTAGCTTTTCGTGGTTCCAATTAATGTACATTGATGTACATGTATTGACTAAATTGCAATCATAAAAACAAATCTTGATGGATTTAACCATTTCATTTTAAGGTAGATACATGTATAGCAAAAAGAGAATCTGAAAGAAGAACTAAATTTCAAGTGATGAAAAATATTAAGTTAACTTACTTTTGTCGCTTTGGTTCCACAGTCTTGAACACTTTTGAATAGCAATCCATAGCCAATACCCACATACACATGGACTTACAGGCCTAAAACAGACAAATATTACACATGTACACACATACACATGGATTTACAGGCCTAAAACAGACAAATATTACACATGTATTCACATACACATGGATTTACAGGCCTAAAACAGACAAATATTACACATGTACACACATACACCTGGACTTACAGGCCTAAAACAGACCAATATTACACATGTACACACATACACCTGGACTTACAGGCCTAAAACAGACAAAAAATACATATGTACTACAAAAATTCAAATTAAGAAAGTTATCTTCTTAAGCAGGTGGTCATTTTACAGGGGTGGTCGCGAAGACAGCTGGTCATTTTACAGGGGTGGTCGCGAAGACAGCTGGTTACAATATATTTACCTTTGATACTTTCTCTACGGCATCTGGGACGAACTTGGGATTATCGACGTATTTCTTCAGTTTCTTGATCGTTGTCTCCGAGATGCTGTTTTTGTCGTAGTTCAGCATGTTCTTCAAGAAGTTGGAGTCGCCCAACAAGCTCTTCGCAGACGCCCAGTCTGTCCTGGAGGCATAAAGATACTTACTGGTAACTTCAATATTTTAGTGGTAAGAATATTTTAGTGGTAAGAGTGGTAACATTATTTGAACGGGAAATATCTTTAAGAATATTTTAGTGGTAAGAGTGGTAACATTATTTGAACGGGAAATATCTTTAATATTTTGGTGGTAAGAATATTTTAATAGGAAGAATCTTCTATATTTTAGTGGTAAGAATATCTGAGTGGTAAAAACAATCTTGTAATTAAGTGAATTTAGCACTCTTGTCCAATTTCTAGTTATTAAAACTTGTGTAACCCTGCAACATAATGACTTCCAGTTCAGACAAAATATACTGTATAAAATTTTGAGAAAAAAATGAATTTTTCGTTACAATTAAATATCTTTTTTTTTTTTTTTAAAACATAGCAGACGTCACTTACTTGGATCCCATTAAAATACACACAGCCTCCATAACGGTCTGTACGAGTTCTGGCGGCTTAGAGAACACACGGATTTCAGAGATGTCATTCTTATCCAGAGCATCAAGAGCCTGAAACAAAATAAACAAAGTGTTGAGTGTTTTCTCTATACATAGTTATCTCCCCTTGGGCACAATTACTTGTTTACATAAGAATATTACTGTAAACTGCTAAAGTAGAATTATTTGTGGTGTGAAAATTTCCTTGTATTTCACTTTCTTTTTAATTTCCGAGAATATATCAATGCACAACTGCATAATGACTAATCAAAAGCTCAATTGCACAGCAAGAAATATGGCACATCTTGAAAAAATCAAATCTTAATACGCAATATTGTCTAATAGTATATAACACAGTGATAACTTTAATAATTGATACCCTATAAACTTCAATAATCTTAGTTTAACCAGAAATTATCACATGACAATGTCACTAACCTTCACAGCAGCCTCCAGAGCTGGTAGAGCTTGATCGAGATCCCTCTGGGCGTCGTCAGCGATGGCCTGGGTTTCCTCCGCTTTGGCCTTCGCCGTGGCCTCATCCTCCATAACGACTTTTCGCACCTAAAACAAGACATTGATGTACCTATTGGCACCTAAAACAAGACATTGATGTACCTATTGGCACCTAAAACAAGACATTGATGTACCTATTGGCACCTAAAACAAGACATTGATGTACCTATTGGCACCTAAAACAAGACATTGATGTACCTATTGGCACCTAAAACAAGACATTGATGTACCTATTGGCACCTAAAACAAGACATTGATGTACCTATTGGCACCTAAAACAAGACATTGATGTACCTATTGGCACCTAAAACGAGACATTGATGTACCTATTGGCACCTAAAACGAGACATTGATGTACCTATTGGCACCTAAAACAAGACATTGATGTACCTATTGGCACCTAAAACAAGACATTGATGTACCTATTGGCACCTAAAACAAGACATTGATGTACCTATTGGCACCTAAAACAAGACATTGATGTACCTATTGGCACCTAAAACGAGACATTGATGTACCTATTGGCACCTAAAACGAGACATTGATGTACCTATTGGCACCTAAAACGAGACATTGATGTACCTATTGGCACCTAAAACAAGACATTGATGTACCTATTGGCCCTAAAACAAGACATTGATGTACCTATTGGCACCTAAAACAAGACATTGATGTACCTATTGGCACCTAAAACGAGACATTGATGTACCTATTGGCACCTAAAACAAGACATTGATGTACCTATTGGCACCTAAAACAAGACATTGATGTACCTATTGGCACCTAAAACAAGACATTGATGTACCTATTGGCACCTAAAACAAGACATTGATGTACCTATTGGCACCTAAAACAAGACATTGATGTACCTATTGGCACCTAAAACAAGACATTGATGTACCTATTCGCACCTAAAACAAGACATTGATGTACCTATTGGCACCTAAAACAAGACATTGATGTACCTATTGGCACCTAAAACAAGACATTGATGTACCTATTGGCACCTAAAACAAGACATTGATGTACCTATTGGCACCTAAAACAAGACATTGATGTACCTATTGGCACCTAAAACAAGACATTGATGTACCTATTGGCACCTAAAACAAGACATTGATGTACCTATTGGCACCTAAAACAAGACATTGATGTACCTATTGGCACCTAAAACAAGACATTGATGTACCTATTGGCACCTAAAACAAGACATTGATGTACCTATTGGCACCTAAAACAAGACATTGATGTACCTATTGGCACCTAAAACAAGACATTGATGTACCTATTGGCACCTAAAACAAGACATTGATGTACCTATTGGCACCTAAAACAAGACATTGATGTACCTATTGGCACCTAAAACAAGACATTGATGTACCTATTGGCACCTAAAACAAGACATTGATGTACCTATTGGCACCTAAAAACAAGACATTGATGTACCTATTGGCACCTAAAACAAGACATTGATGTACCTATTGGCACCTAAAACAAGACATTGATGTACCTATTGGCACCTAAAACAAGACATTGATGTACCTATTGGCACCTAAAACAAGACATTGATGTACCTATTGGCACCTAAAACAAGACATTGATGTACCTATTGGCACCTAAAACAAGACATTGATGTACCTATTGGCACCTAAAACAAGACATTGATGTACCTATTGGCACCTAAAACAAGACATTGATGTACCTATTGGCACCTAAAACAAGACATTGATGTACCTATTGGCACCTAAAACAAGACATTGATGTACCTATTGGCACCTAAAACAAGACATTGATGTACCTATTGGCACCTAAAACAAGACATTGATGTACCTATTGGCCACCTAAAACAAGACATTGATGTACCTATTGGCACCTAAAACAAGACATTGATGTACCTATTGGCACCTAAAACAAGACATTGATGTACCTATTGGCACCTAAAACAAGACATTGATGTACCTATTGGCACCTAAAACAAGACATTGATGTACCTATTGGCACCTAAAACAAGACATTGATGTACCTATTGGCACCTAAAACAAGACATTGATGTACCTATTGGCACCTAAAACAAGACATTGATGTACCTATTGGCACCTAAAACAAGACATTGATGTACCTATTGGCACCTAAAACAAGACATTGATGTACCTATTGGCACCTAAAACAAGACATTGATGTACCTATTGGCACCTAAAACAAGACATTGATGTACCTATTGGCACCTAAAACAAGACATTGATGTACCTATTGGCACCTAAAACAAGACATTGATGTACCTATTGGCACCTAAAACAAGACATTGATGTACCTATTGGCACCTAAAACAAGACATTGATGTACCTATTGGCACCTAAAACAAGACATTGATGTACCTATTGGCACCTAAAACAAGACATTGATGTACCTATTGGCACCTAAAACAAGACATTGATGTACCTATTGGCACCTAAAACAAGACATTGATGTACCTATTGGCACCTAAAACAAGACATTGATGTACCTATTGGCACCTAAAACAAGACATTGATGTACCTATTGGCACCTAAAACAAGACATTGATGTACCTATTGGCACCTAAAACGAGACATTGATGTACCTATTGGCACCTAAAACAAGACATTGATGTACCTATTGGCACCTAAAACAAGACATTGATGTACCTATTGGCACCTAAAACAAGACATTGATGTACCTATTGGCACCTAAAACAAGACATTGATGTACCTATTGGCACCTAAAACAAGACATTGATGTACCTATTGGCACCTAAAACAAGACATTGATGTACCTATTGGCACCTAAAACAAGACATTGATGTACCTATTGGCACCTAAAACAAGACATTGATGTACCTATTGGCACCTAAAACAAGACATTGATTGTACCTATTGGCACCTAAAACAAGACATTGATGTACCTATTGGCACCTAAAACAAGACATTGATGTACCTATTGGCACCTAAAACAAGACATTGATGTACCTATTGGCACCTAAAACAAGACATTGATGTACCTATTGGCACCTAAAACAAGACATTGATGTACCTATTGGCACCTAAAACAAGACATTGATGTACCTATTGGCACCTAAAACAAGACATTGATGTACCTATTGGCACCTAAAACAAGACATTGATGTACCTATTGGCACCTAAAACAAGACATTGATGTACCTATTGGCACCTAAAACAAGACATTGATGTACCTATTGGCACCTAAAACAAGACATTGATGTACCTATTGGCACCTAAAACAAGACATTGATGTACCTATTGGCACCTAAAACAAGACATTGATGTACCTATTGGCACCTAAAACAAGACATTGATGTACCTATTGGCACCTAAAACAAGACATTGATGTACCTATTGGCACCTAAAACAAGACATTGATGTACCTATTGGCACCTAAAACAAGACATTGATGTACCTATTGGCACCTAAAACAAGACATTGATGTACCTATTGGCACCTAAAACAAGACATTGATGTACCTATTGGCACCTAAAACAAGACATTGATGTACCTATTGGCACCTAAAACAAGACATTGATGTACCTATTGGCACCTAAAACAAGACATTGATGTACCTATTGGCACCTAAAACAAGACATTGATGTACCTATTGGCACCTAAAACAAGACATTGATGTACCTATTGGCACCTAAAACAAGACATTGATGTACCTATTGGCACCTAAAACAAGACATTGATGTACCTATTGGCACCTAAAACACGACATTGATGTACCTATTGGCACCTAAAACGAGACATTGATGTACCTATTGGCACCTAAAACGAGACATTGATGTACCTATTGGCACCTAAAACAAGACATTGATGTACCTATTGGCACCTAAAACGAGACATTGATGTACCTATTGGCACCTAAAACAAGACATTGATGTACCTATTGGCACCTAAAACAAGACATTGATGTACCTATTGGCACCTAAAACAAGACATTGATGTACCTATGGCACCTAAAACAAGACATTGATGTACCTATTGCACCTAAAACAAGACATTGATGTACCTATTGGCACCTAAAACAAGACATTGATGTACCTATTGGCACCTAAAACAAGACATTGATGTACCTATTGGCACCTAAAACAAGACATTGATGTACCTATTGCACCTAAAACAAGACATTGATGTACCTATTGGCACCTAAAACAAGACATATTGCACCTAAAACAAGACATTGATGTACCTATTGGCACCTAAAACAAGACATTGATGTACCTATTGGCACCTAAAACAAGACATTGATGTACCTATTGGCACCTAAAACAGACATTGATGTACCTATTGGCACCTAAAACAGACATTGATGTACCTATTGGCACCTAAAACAAGACATTGATGTACCTATTGGCACCTAAAACGAGACATTGATGTACCTATTGGCACCTAAAACGAGACATTGATGTACCTATTGGCACCTAAAACAGACATTGATGTACCTATTGGCACCTAAAACAAGACATTGATGTACCTATTGGCACCTAAAACGAGACATTGATGTACCTATTCGCACCTAAAACAAGACATTGATGTACCTATTGGCACCTAAAACAAGACATTGATGTACCTATTGGCACCTAAAACAAGACATTGATGTACCTATTGGCACCTAAAACAAGACATTGATGTACCTATTGGCACCTAAAACAAGACATTGATGTACCTATTCGCACCTAAAACAAGACATTGATGTACCTATTGGCACCTAAAACAAGACATTGATGTACCTATTGGCACCTAAAACAAGACATTGATGTACCTATTGGCACCTAAAACAGACATTGATGTACCTATTGGCACCTAAAACAAGACATTGATGTACCTATTGGCACCTAAAACGAGACATTGATGTACCTATTGGCACCTAAAACAAGACATTGATGTACCTATTGGCACCTAAAACAAGACATTGATGTACCTATTGGCACCTAAAACAAGACATTGATGTACCTATTGGCACCTAAAACAAGACATTGATGTACCTATTGGCACCTAAAACAAGACATTGATGTACCTATTGGCACCTAAAACAAGACATTGATGTACCTATTGGCACCTAAAACAAGACATTGATGTACCTATTGGCACCTAAAACAAGACATTGATGTACCTATTGGCACCTAAAACAAGACATTGATGTACCTATTGGCACCTAAAACAAGACATTGATGTACCTATTGGCACCTAAAACAAGACATTGATGTACCTATTGGCACCTAAAACAAGACATTGATGTACCTATTGGCACCTAAAACAAGACATTGATGTACCTATTGGCACCTAAAACAAGACATTGATGTACCTATTGGCACCTAAAACAAGACATTGATGTACCTATTGGCACCTAAAACAAGACATTGATGTACCTATTGGCACCTAAAACAAGACATTGATGTACCTATTGGCACCTAAAACAAGACATTGATGTACCTATTGGCACCTAAAACAAGACATTGATGTACCTATTGGCACCTAAAACAAGACATTGATGTACCTATTGGCACCTAAAACAAGACATTGATGTACCTATTGGCACCTAAAACAAGACATTGATGTACCTATTGGCACCTAAAACAAGACATTGATGTACCTATTGGCACCTAAAACAAGACATTGATGTACCTATTGGCACCTAAAACAAGACATTGATGTACCTATTGGCACCTAAAACAAGACATTGATGTACCTATTGGCACCTAAAACAAGACATTGATGTACCTATTGGCACCTAAAACAAGACATTGATGTACCTATTGGCACCTAAAACAAGACATTGATGTACCTATTGGCACCTAAAACAAGACATTGATGTACCTATTATAAGTCAGAAACAATGTAAAGGGTTGTACCACAGGAACAAGAGGAGGTAATCTTAATCTGACTTCAAAAAAGGGAAATAATCAATGAAAGGGAGATAACTCATGGCTTGTTTACCTTGTCAGCAGCCTCCTGATCAACAACTAGACGCTCCATCAATTCGTTGGTGTCCTGCGACTTTTTCTTCAGTTCTGGCTCCAGAGCCACTAGCTCCTTCTTCATATTGTCCACCAAATCGTTGGTCTCGAGGAGCTTGATAAGACCGTTCTGGACACGATCTCTGGCATTCTTCAGGGATCTGGGGAGTAAAATGGAAAAAAACTTTAGGAGGTAAAGGTATAAAAAGGAGAAAAATATCAAAATTTGCTACATTATCAAATGTTAAAAAAGTTCTGAGGAATAAAGAGTTTGCAATTGACTCATTTCCTTGAGGGTGAGACAAGATCTAAGGAACTTACTTTGTTTTCTCGCCAAGCATAGACAGATAGAGGTTGATCAGTTCTAGGTAACTAGTTGGGGTTGTGTAATAGCGACGCTTCAGCTCGCCATAAAACCGCTCCGCCATACTACTAACACTGGTATGGATCTCGACACACATCTCGGCGATAGATTGCTGGAATTTGATTAATTTAAGTCGTTAACAATTTTGTCAAACTTTTTCTTATTTAAATTTTCATCATTGGGAAACAGAAAGAAATTTTATAAAATATTCATTGGTTTAAACACCTTGACTTTGGTATTAACTCAGTCACCCCTATAGACACATTTAGGCTCTTCTAAATCAAAGAATGGACCAGTCCATTATGAAATTTCAGGGATGAGTAAGTTAATATACATATGTACATATTTGATAGAAACCATTAACACCTGTGATTTTATACAAAGGCAGATAACTTTGTAATTTTATACAAAGGCAGATAACTCTGTAATCTACTAAAGTACTCACTCTAAGTTCATCTTTTCCAAGCTCGACATTTTCAAAGAAGGATTGTGACACACCAAGCAGGGCTTCACGAGGCCACTCAGTAAACCAGTCAATTGTACAACAGTTCACCAGGGAGGGAAACATTCGACATCTCGTACGGAACGCATTGCCAACCGGACTCATACACAACACTATGTGAAGGTTGTTCCTGCAATCACGCAAAATAAACTCAAACATTTTGACAGTTGAACCATGAAGATGGAAGATGAATGCAAAACTTTTCTTTGAAATACAGTTAAACCTGTCTATAATGACCACCCAGCGGACGGAGAAATGATCTTTGTAGCAAAGTGGTCATTATACACAGATAAGTCATTGGTCATTTGGGACCCTATAAAAGTGGTCTTATTAAGCAAGTAGTCGTTATACAGAGATGGTCACCAAGGCAAGTTTACTGTAAATGTATTTTTTTACACATTTTTTTTTTCAGTGATAAGATTCCTCTCTGTGTATTTAGACTAAACCAAATAAGAATTCCTTTGTAATTGTGACGATACAGAATTCATAGACAGCTACTAACCTGACTCTGTTTATACAAAACTCGTAAATAGCGTCTCGGTTGCCTTCAGGGATCCCAGCCTCTTTGGCCCCTGCACGACACCCAATAATCAGTTGTTCATACTCGTCCGCCTCAAACAAGTTTGGCACCTCACCGGAGTTAAGGATGTTGTTGATATCCTCGAGGAACTCTTCAACTACAATCTGTAAAACAAAACCAGAATTATCTCCCCTGTTCAACTACAATCTGTAAAATTACACCAGAATTATTTCCCTCTGCTCAACAACAATCTGTAAAACAAAACCAGAATTATCTCCCCTGTTCAACTACAATCTGTAAAACAAAACCAGAATTATCTCATCTGCTCAACAACAATCTGTAAAACAAAACCAGAATTATCTCCCCTGTTCAACTACAATCTGTAAAACAAAACCAGAATTATCTCATCTGCTCAACAACAATCTGTAAAACAAAACCAGAATTATCTCCCCTGTTTAACTTCAATCTGTAAAACAAAACCAGAATTATCTCCTCTGTTCAATTACAATCTGTAAAACACCAGAATTATCTCATCTGCTAAACTACAATCTGTAAAATTACACCAGAATTATCTCCCCTGATAAGTACAATCTGTGAAATTACACCAGAATTAACTCCCCTGTTAAACTATAATCTGTAAAACATCATCAGAATTATCTCCCCTATTAAACTACAATTTGTAAAATAACATCAGAAGTATCTCCCATGCTAAACTCCTCAAAATAGCATTTGTTTATCTCCAATTTTTCAATTAAAATCAGCAATTAATTACCAGAATTATCTCCCTTGTTCATCTTAAATCAGCTGAACAAGGTCGATCCTTACTTGTCTACATTGTTTCAATCTAAAGATATCGCTTAATTCCCTTCCATAAAATTGTCTGAAGAACATCTGGATCTGATATCTTTGACCTTTCAGTTTATTCAGATACACCTATATATCTATTAATTACTTAAAGATGCTCCATCTCTGACAAATTATTTTTTTTTTCTCAATAAAAAACAAGAGCAGACGAATTAATATTTTTCTTCAGTTACAAAACTTACTTATATAATTACATTACACCATTACAACCATTCAAAAGTTTGAGCTTCTAATTTTTACTTCAAGTTAAAAATATGAAAAATAATTAATTGCATCCCGAAAAAATTCCGTGACACAATATCCTATATGGAATGAAGTACTGATTGCACATGCACCAAAGGCGAAATAAATTATTTTATGTTATTTTTTGTGTTAATTAGGCATATATATACACGATTAAACACCAATTATTGTTCAAATGATGAGTATCATTTATGCTCTGTCTGCGATGGAGCATCTTTAAGGTTTTGGGTACAACTTTTATTTTCCCCAGAATTTTATACCTGTGTGTCTGTAAATAAGAAGACTGTGTGTTCGTTCTTCACTCCTGCTGACTGGTAAAGTTTCTTCAGATCATCGTGGAACGCGTTATAGTCGTAACCACGACTCAACTCGATCTGGAAATTCTGGTACCCACAGATGTGAGCAGCAAGTCTGTAAAACAGGCACATCAGTATAAACTTATTATGTAAGTTTCCAGAACTGAGCTGAGAGCTTATTCCTTTGCTAAGATTTCAAATTTAAATTTAAATTTTCTAAGTGACATATTGAAACATAATTGAAGTCGACTTATTAAACACTTTTTATGTGTTTATAAATCCAACATATGAATTAAAAAATTATCATAAAATATACAAATGCTATTTTCAGCACTTGCTTAAAGTGAACAGTCGGGCATGATGGCTGAAGTCGGTAAAAATGGTGTGAATGTATCCAGTATAATTTCTTATGAAAAAGAAAAAGAAAATCTCTTGCCAAAATCTGTCTGCGTACGAAGAAATTAATTTAAAGTATAAGAATCCTAAAACGTCCTCCCGGCTGACTATGTCCGTGGTTACATTTCCACGCAGCCTCGCTTTCAATGCTTTCAACTTTCCTTTATTTTAATGGTCAGAACTGGGAAACGTAAGCGGAACTTGGCCGTCGTATTAATATGTGAGAACTTTTGGAAGGCCAATGAACGCATTTAGACTGATTTTCTTTGCCCGACTATTCACTTTAAAGTTAGTGACATTTTTTATCGTTATGGTAGTTTGAATATTGTTTGGGTCATCTCAAATGTTGCAGTAAATGAGAAATGGAAATTTCGCTAATCATGTGATTAAGCTAATCATGCTTTGAACAACCGGACCCACTCATTCACCCTTGAAGACGCATTTGGAATATTCTACTTCAAGAAATGGAACAGTTCATTATGAAATAACAGGGGTGATTAGGTTAAAATACCTGGTGAGAGACTGTTTTCCTGTTCCACCAACACCGACCAACAGAGCATTTCCTCTCTCCTGTCGAATCATTCGAGTAATTCGTGACACATGCTCGATGGCATCCATGAAAAACACCAACTTCATTTCTTTGGACGACTGCATGTTGAAGTCATCAAGATACTGCCAAAGGAAGGAAAGGATAATTTAAAAATAAAAATTAAACACACCGAGACATTTTTTTAAAAACAAATTGTCATTGGAAAATTAAGAATACTAAGTCTGCATTCTAATTACTGAGGTAATAAATACTGGGAAAAAGTTGAATGAAATTTGAACTTACATCTTGCAACACATTCTTGACCTTCTTTAATTCCAATTCCTCGTACAGACGGTCTGCAGGATCAGCCCCCATCTTGATGTAGTCGCCAAACAGGATGGGATTTGTGGAGAAAGAGTCAGGCTCCACATTCTTAAATGGAACATTTAATCATCATTATTATCATCATCATCATCATCATCATCATCAACATCATCATCATCATCATCATCATCATCATCATCATCATCATCATCAAAATTATTATCAAAATTATTATCAAATCTTTGAACTTCCTGCAACTCTAATCATTATCTCAAAGCTACCAACTTAACTCCAGATCTATTGTACCTCAGACACCCCTAAAGACACATTCAAACTCTTCTAAACGTAAAGCTTGAATCGTTTATAAGGATATTATGGGATATTAAAATTTTGCAATGTTTCGAAGTTTAAATTTTGTCCATGCACATTTTTGTGTTATATCATATATCTACAGTTAATATAAATACCAGATATACAGAGTTACAATACTTACTTCTCCAAAGTGCTTGCTTGCCATCTCAGCTAGAATGGTGTAAAAGTACTGCTTATCCTCGTTGTTGATGAGTCGGTCGTGGAACACACGCATCGCTTCGTGACAAAACAGGCGGAACATCTGTTTGTTGTCCCGAATGACTCCAGTATCAGCCTGCAGTATACCTGTCAAAAAAGGTCAAGGTCATGTTAATTACATTCCATGGTAAAGGTCAAGTTCAAGGTCATGTTATATTCCAAGGTAAACATCAAGGTCACATTGTATTTAATGGTAAAGGTCAGGGCCATGTAATATTCCATGGCTAAGGTCAAGGTCATGTTAAATTTCAATGTAAAGCTCAAGGCTATTTAGTACTTTATTTTACTCTGAGATAAAGATATTTGAATATTGTATATAATCAAGGTCATGTATTATTTAATTGCAAAAGGTCAAGGTCATTGAAATAGAACTATAAAAGTCTTGATCACGGAATTAAATCGCTGTTTAAAAAAGTTTAAAACACAGAATTAGGTCCCCGCCGAAATTCGCTGGTTTACAGTAAGGAGTTACCTACCCTGTATACACTTAGACAGATCACGGAGATTGAAGACGTAGTGAGACTTGGCGGGTGTAGGGAGTAGATCTGTGTACATTCTCCCGTAGATTTCAACGGCAGCTGTGACGATTGATTCCGTACACTGACGGACTGAGCTCGGGAAATCCATCAAGAATCCGGTCAGGATTTGCTATAAAAATCAAAGAGATATCAAGCACAACTTTTTTATAAAACCAATAAAAGTATATTACACCATTAATTTCGGTGGAGATAAATTGATTCAACATGAAGTAGAGCCAAAACTCCTTAAAATTTTGTGTATGCCCTAATACAGTAAAACCCCGTTATATTGCCACCCGTTTTACCGCCAAACTCGCTTATCGCCATGAATTTTTTCAGAACGGATTTCCCTCCATACAAATACACCCGTTATATTGCCAAACCCGCCTACCGCCATCCGCCATCACATTTACGGAACAAATGATTAAAATAACACTATAATGACCTCGTTAATATCGCCAAATTCTGTTGATAGGGACACATGTTTTCGTAAGGTGCTTAACTGCCGACTGACAGGTAATCAGCTACACACACTATGGCCACTTGTACGACCGTGTGTACACAGTGAAATCAATTAACATTATGGGTACACCTTTGTTATTGTTTTACAGATAGGTGTCGCAAGTTGTGGTGAATAAAACTCACTTCTGTTCATGTGTTTTACGTAATATTAACGTTAGTTGTTTATTGACAAAAAGGAACCAACAAGTCTGTTTCTCGTTATCGCTGTTCATTTGTATTGGACCATAAAATGCAACTAGCAATTTCAAGAGCGATACATTGTATAAATATAACGTACGTGCAGAAGAATCCGCCGTTTACTAGTAAGATCATATCAATCGTCGTCAAAGTGCCGTTTATTACCGGAGTACCTGTTTTGATATTTGCAGACATGTGCGCGGAAGTGAGGTCACGACCGCACTGCGCTTGTTCAGAACTTCTATTCTTTGTTTCCGGGCGGGATTTCCCGGGATAAATATATCATGTAACCGAGAAAATCCCAGCTAGCAGGCAATTACGGCACGATACTTGGTAACACAAACGAGTTCGGTTTTCGTATTTTACACACAAAAAACAGACATAATTATTGAAAGACTACTATCGAAATTTACTTTGATTTTGGGACTATTTGTATTGCAGTACATAATAGTACGAAGTGGCCGTTCAGTTTCAGTACGGCACCGGAGGAATTAAGATTTCAACGACAAATCCGATATACCGCCAAACTCGATATATCGCCAAAATCTATGAAAACAGAAGGTGGCGATATAACGGGGTTTTACTGTATTTATATTCTCTTCTCATAATTACTATATAAACCAACTAAACCCAAATTATTTAATTGACATTCAAAACATGGCCATGATGGTGTCACTAATGTTGACAAAGAAATATCAACTGATTTCACCATTAAAAGCGGAAATAAACACTTGTCTTTAAAGCAGAAAAATTTCTAAAAAATAGACATATAAAATAAAAACATTTCTTCATGGTATGGTGAATATAGATGCCAGAGTTTTGTAGATAATAATTTCATAATGCGCTAGCATGCATTATGAAATTTGTCTGCAAAGATCTTGCATCTAAATGAACCTCAAATTTCATAAAAGGATAATTCCATGCTAAATTATAAATTCAGTTTTTATCAGAAATAATTATACTGACTTTCCAGCTGTACAGATGGTTGTATTAAGAGTGGTCTCCCTTATTTATCACCTTCTGTACAGAATGTAGTTTGATAATCTTCTTAAAAAAAATGATTTGCTTGTTCCACCTTCTGTACAGAATGCTTGTTCATAAATGATTCAATTCTTTTTGTAGAAAAGTCTTACCATGAACATGTGCTTCAGACTGTGCTCTGATGGCGACGGAATGCAGAGCATAGCAAAATGACGGAACATTCGAGGGGACACTGGATTACGGCCGCCTCCAGGGGGCGCACATGCAGCTGCCAAAGTTACATCCTGTAAACACAAGGTCTAGGTCTCAATTCAATATAATTTACGCTCTTTTGGTTTATAAAGGTATATTATCAATCATTTAATAAAATCTGTACCGTATACTAATTTAAAAGTGTAAATATTAAATTTTAATTGTGACCTACTGAATAGGAAATAACTTTTAAAAAATCATGAGCTTATGTTCATCACTGGTTTTACTGCCTGGTCTCCAATAACTTTTGTAATTTTTGTCATTTAAAAAAAAACTCCCAAAAAAACCTAACTTATTGTCATTTTCCATGGTGCATTAGCCTAAAATATTGTAAAATGAAAATAATAATCACCTGAATTTCCTTCCAGTTGAGTTTCTGACGGTCGTACATTCCGCCGAAATCTTGGTATTGTCGGAGGAGTTCAATAGGAGGCTGTGACCCATATGTGTCAAGTTTAGGCATGTTAAGATCGTCAATAAAGATGATCACTCGTTTACCAGTCGGGGCGCCTGGTGATCACAAAACAACAGTTATATAACCAATATGATAAAATGTCTCTACAACATCTGACCTTGCCGCTATACCTACAGTCATTGTCCCTGAATATAAGTTTAATACCATTTTCAACCCAATAATGCTTTAAGAAATTAAATATAAGCCTAAGATGAGACACAAGCTACTTGAATGTCAATTTCCTACTGAATAAATGCCAATATCGCTATCAGTATCCAGTCTTCTGTGTTTAATGTTTAAAAATGACCTTGAAATTTGACTGCTATCATAAATTAGGTCATCCTCAACTTTGATCAATAGTGATAAACCTGACCTTTAAACTTTAATATTGAACCTTCAACTTTGAGACCCCAACTACCAATTTAGCATTCATGAACTTTAATAGAGATAACCTTGGACTTCGGAGATAATTTGAAATGTGACCTTGCATAATGACCTTGAACTCTCACTTACCAATGACATTTTTCCTCCTCTTCTCAAGTTTCCCCTCAATCATTTCCTGGGTTCGTTTGCTGCTGGTCTGAGCAGAGAAGTTGATAAACACAGGAACGTAATCTGCTTTCTCTGCGATGTTGTTCAGGAGACCACGAGCAATAACAGACTAAAAAATAAAATAAGGTTCATGATGTCAATTTCTTAAGAAATTTAAGTCATGCGCCTTTTGCAACACTTCAATTTGCTGAAGTATTCATAAACATTTCATAATTTCGTTTGCACTTAAATTTCATGGAGAAGGCAAAAGTAAACCGACATTTGTATATATTCATTAAAAAGATAAGTTTTTGTAGGGTAGTAAATTCACTGATTTTGGTCAAAAAACAAATTCCATGAAAATTAAACCCCCACGAAAAATAATGATTTCACATTATATATTTCAGAAATGTGACATTTTTCAATTTATCTATTTATTTATTAACAATTGCTACTTATGCTGTAAAATAAGTCATTTAGAAGAGCTAGACCTTTTTAATTAATGCATTGCCCAATTCAATTTATTCATTAGGCAAGTTTTGAAAGAAAACCTTATAAAACAACTAGCTTGGTGTGAATTTAGCCAATACATTACAAAATAGCAAACAAAACAGTACACTTTCTGTGAAAAATATTCAATTTTATAGTTCTATACAAATTGACATCTTATAATGGTAAACAGATCTAGTACATTTGGTGGTGAAATATTCAATACTAATTGTAATTGTGTTCTATAATATTTATAGACACTATTGCAAATTTGGGAATTTATCATTGTACTTACTTGTTCAAAAATCAATTTTATGCTAAAATTTGAGAAAATTAATGCACAACTTGAAGGTCATAGTATTTTAGATGTTTAAAATACTCTAAAACTGACAGTTTGACCTTGGTCTGTTTACCTTTCCGACACCAGTTCCTCCGGTGAACAGGACAGAGAAACGCACAGCAAGTAACTTCTGTAATAGGTAGCCAAATCGGACCGTGTCGACGGTCGGCACCAACATCTCAAAGAACGGCACCTCCTTATCGTACTTGAAGGATGGCACAATCTTCTCCCAGTTGTCCATACGACGTGTCTCAAAGTCCATGTAGCAGCTCCACAAGTCGCCGCCAGTGGGGAGCTATAATCACAAAAAAAAATCCCGTTTCAAAATCATAATTTGTTCGGCTAAAAATTGAGATTATATTTGTGGGAACTGCGTAAATTTCATAAACAAACCTCTGGCTCATGAAACATTCTTAGAAGTTTCGACTAAACCATGCAATCACATATGACATAGTTTTCTGTAACGTCATCTTGGATTGGCCATAAGCTTAGGGTCTTATGCAACAATATAATGTGTTCAAAGGGGAGGTAACTTTAAATTTCAAAATAGGAGTCATTAATGGTTCTTGTCCCAGAATTCCTGCCATTCAAAATCATAATTTAATCTTAGACGTTTAGACTCAACCAATCAAATATGGCATACTTTTTTGTAATGTCATTTTGGATAGCCATTAATCATTAATTTTTCCTGGCCCAGAATTCCTGTTGCTTTGATAATGCTTATATAAAATAATACATATATTAATATACATGTGCTCAGACTCATTAGTTTTTGGTGATGTCTGAAATTTTCAATTATGAAACTGATTAGCATCTTTTTGTCAATATTGCTTGATGAATAAATTGAGATCTATCTGTTCGAAGACTTACCTTTGCATCTCCATTATCATCAAACAGATTCCGACAGAAGGAGTCGAAGGCGTCCCAGTTACTCTCAATCAGATTTCCGCCAATGGACCAGACGTAGCAGAATACGAACGTCGTACATACGATGATGTTCAGTTTACTGGGGTCCATGTTGAAGTCTGGTCCACCACGTTTGAACAGTAGGGACTCTAACAGCTTACAGAGCATGGAGACCTTGTTGATATCCACCTGTAATTAAGATATTAACGAACCATAATAATTAATCATGAAAAATAATATCTGGAGTAGGAATTCTACAAAAGCCCCTTGCTGCTTAACTCTTGCTGATATCCACCTGTAAATAAGATATTTCTCTAGCATTAACGAACCTTAATAATTAATTATGAAAAATATTATTGAGATTATTAATTCTACAAAAAAACCTTGCTGTTTAGATATTTGGCTGCAATATTCAACATCTTCTCCAATTGATTTTATTTATACCCTTTGTACCAACATAGGCAGTTTTCAAGATTTTTTTAATAATATTTTAACAAATTTTTAATGAATGTTAATACGAAGAATTATCAATTTGAATTGTAATCAACCATTACTACAATGACCGCATGATTATAAAAAAAAAGAAGATAATTTGAGATCATATGGAACTTAATTCATAGACTCAAGTATTTGCTTCTTAAATATATACCAAAATTAAAGTCCTCGAAGTAATAGATGTTTTACTGCATCAAAAAGTCCTAAGAACACAATGACCACTGGTCAGTTTTGACCACAAGACCACATACCTGATTAATTGCCTGGGTACATTTCTTGTGAACATAGACGAGGCCAGACTCTACATATTTCTTGAACAGTTCGAGCAGATATTCCGAAGTTTCAGCCTTCATCTTGTCGGCGAACTGAATGATCCATGTCTGGACATACGGAAGCCATTTTAACTCGCCAGGGTCAATGAACACCATACCACATCGGCTGACAGTAGCAGGCGAGGCCACGGCTAAGTCCTGAACTTCGAACAACATGTGAATAAACGGAGTAAATTTGATACGCTCGCTGTTGGCGAGACACAACATTTTGTTATCGTCGAGGACAGTGTTCATGTTTTCAATCCACAGAGCGTCAACTGGACCATCACAAACAACCCACTGATGGTCCTCGGTTGTGTCCTGTCAAAACAAAATCTCAATCTTAATACAAACTCATCACCCTTAAAATATGTTTTTTATTAACTTATAAAAGTTTTATTGTTATAATATATAGCTGAATTTCATAGTTTACACAACCATACTAAAAAGGGAAATAACTCATGAGTATTAATCAAGCTACAAAGGGAAATAACTCATGAGAATTAATCAAGCTACGAAGGGAAATAACTCGTGAGAATTAATCAAGCTAAAAGGGGAAATAACTCATGAGAATTACTGATCATTATATAACTTGTCTAAACCAGATATCACCGACACCAGCTGATATTTGACCAGTATAACTGGGTTTCCAGCTTATACAGATTAACTCAATCACCCCTGGAGTTCCATAATGGTCTGGTCTAGTCTTTGATTTAGAAGATTCAAAATGTCTTCAGGGGTGTATGAATGTGTTAATTTACAATAAATTAAAATTAAGAAAACGCCATATAATTACGCCAAAATAGACAGGGGTCCGGATTAGATAAGGAACAGTTCTGACAAGTTTAAATACAATTTACATGTATATGTATATCACACAATATTTTTTCGATCAAAAATGTAAATTCTGATTTTTTTAATCATGGCCAATAACAGAAGACCAACAACAACAAAAAAATACAATAAAAATTTTATAGGTAGGTAAAGAACAAGTGACCTTTTTAAAATTCAGAAATCTCATGTACAGATTGGGAGATAGTGTTGAATTTAAACGTATTTTATTTCAAATTATTTTAGGACAGGACTGGACACAAGTTATCACAACTTATAAAAGCCCTCTCCCAAGATAGGGTTAAGATTTCGTAATTTTTGACGATACTCACATTGACACACTTCCTGACGGTGATGGCCATGAGACCATCGGCCCACTCAAGTGTAAGTTTGTTGATGCCACCGTACAATTCCTCCATGGTGATGGCCTTCGGGTTCATCACATATGTGTGTACAGGCTGGTAAAAATAGTTCTCAATCTTGGCGGTATGGAGATTTGTCAGTGTAGCGGCGAGGATCTATAAAATATCAAGTTTATGTACTAATTATGTTCTCGTATCGTATAATTGTTCTGTTTGGAGTTTATTCATTTCATTTCATTTCAAAATATTTTATCAAATCACAAGTTTTAATTTGGATCGGGCAGCAAGCAAAGCCTATATATGCTCTCTCCACATGAACACATACAGAAGCATATTTTTAAAAGCATAAATCATTTGCGGGTTTTTTTTTCTCGCGAATTATCTTTGTACTATTTTAAAGCATTCATATAACAGGCTAAAATATGTCAAACCATGGATTTTCGCCAGGTATTAACTTTCGCGAATTTGGATAGATCCGCGGAATTGGTGGAATTAAAACCCCTGTGAATATTAGTAACTATACAGTAGAATCAATAATATAAGATTTTCAATATGTCTTTTGAAAGTGAATAACATTAAAATATGGTGTCTTTTATAAAGCAAATCAGACAGGAATGAAGAATTTTGTTGTTCCATCTTCAATTGGCTATACATTTTCTAGCTATATTACCCATAATTTTTTTTGTATTTTCTACACCCTTCACAGAAACATTGATGTACTTACTTTGTAGACAGTTGTTTTGCCTCCACCTGTCGGCCCGACCAACATGACGCCGTGTCGAACCACCATTGTTTCGTAAAGTTGTATAATCTTGGTGATCTGCGTCTCCACAACTTGTAGGTTCATGCCCTCAATCACGCTGATGATTTCTTCACGCAGGCGGCCATAATCGTGCTCCGGAATCTCAACGCCGGGGAACAGATCTTGCAGAATAGCCTGTCATTGTGTAAAACAGTGTATACTGAGATGATAAAAAAATGAAATAAAACATTTACATGACAATCTGCTCATAGAAAATCGCAATAAATGGTATTGCAAGAATTTTGTTGCTACGTTAGTAATGTTGTGACTGTACTATGTATATAGAGAATACACTAAAACAAACTAAATTTATAACAATACAGGAATATAATTTGAGCATTGACATCTTCATGCAATAGAAAATGTAAACCTTACGATTTTCGCATGTAAATCACGATGTCAAAATGCAAAAACATTGTCTGATGTTGGTTTTCATCCATGGATAAGTCGCACTGGTGTATTAGTCGTGACTTATACTCCGGAAAATACAGTAATACTGCAGTAAACTCAATTATGACTTTGTTGGACACTTTTTTAACATAAAAAGCGTAAAAATAATTCCCCACTAAGATATTATAGTTTCCAGTAACACTAACCTGGAAGAGGAGAGCATCCTGCTGGAGGAACTTGGGTAAGTTACTGTCGCGTAACGCACGGATCAGTACTACGTCTTCACTCTTGTCCGGGTTCTGTCTCTTCAGTGCTCCGGCCATGACCAGTACAGATTTCACAGCACGCATACCGAAGTCGTAGTGATCCTGCTGGGACAGCTGCTCACTGCAGAGCTTGTACATCTGTGTCATCTTCTGTGCCAGGTTCTTGGAGGATTCAAATCCCTCGGAATACAGGATCACTTCAGCAATCAGTCCTGTAAGTAAAAATTACTCATCTCGAACTTTGTTTTCCTTGTAGATAATTTGATCTTATTAGTTTAACGTCCTAATAATAGCCAGGGTCATTTAAGGAAATGCTAGGTTTGTTGGTGGAGGAAAGTCAGAGTAGTCAGAGAAAAATCACTGACCAGCTATCACTACTTACTTGCAACCCAATAGTGAAGGGCTTGTGGTAATTCCAAACATCTTAACCACTCGATCAGCAAGTTTAAAACATGATACCGCTGACTTTAAGTCAACAAGATTTGATCACATTTAAAGATAATCGTTATCGATAGTTGTTATTCTGTATTTGCATATAACAGAGTTATCTACTCTTGTGAGTAGGTATTTATTGTGACGTCATGTGTTTGCGAGCACAGCATCATACATTTTTCAGACAACGATGTGTTCACAAAAAAATGGCGTCACAAATTCACAATCGGTACCTACCCGCAAGGGAGATAAATCTGTAATATGCAAAGACGGAATACTTACGATAGTCCGGCACCATCATGGCGAAGGGTCGGAACAGGGCCTTTAAGTTATCAGGCAACTCAGTACGACCAGCATATCCAGGGTTCATGGTGATGAAAGCAGCACAGGTGGAGATGAGCTTGATCTCTCGGCCCTCAAACATGAATCTAGATACCTTTGAACCAATCAGAGGCAAGTATTAAAATGATGTCACTAATGACAAACAGAAAATACAATTACCATAATCTTAGATTTTAGCATACAATTTCTGGTGTGAAACATCAAACTATGATATCAGAACTTTTTTTTAATTTATAGTTTAATCTCACTGAATCACACTGCAGAAAATATCAAGTAAAACACCCATTCAGTCACGTTATACTGACAATGAGCTAATCAATCACCTGAGACTGATCTCAAAATCAAAATGTGGTTATGTGGTGGAGTTTTAAGTGTTTAAAGAGAGTTATCTCACCTTTGCAGCTTTTGCGTTTCGGATCGTGATCAACTGCTGCGCAATCACAGACAAGACTTCAATGTCAATACGGTTAAACTCGTCAAAACAACACCAAGCACCGGACTGTGCGAGACCGGAGAAAAATCGTCCCATCATCTGTAAAATAGGCATGTAAATACATGTATAAAATTCAAAAATTGTATTCAACTTAATTTTATGAATTGACAGAAATACATTTTTGTTCTTCTTATTTTTAATTCAAACACAGGATGAATCTATTCAGAGGATTTTTTTCTAAAATATTTTTTTTTTGGAATGAAATTAATATAATTTCTAAAATTTACTCATGAAAATTTATAGCAAAGCAAACAGAATTCAAAAACGACTTTTTCGAAATTGATATTTTTTTTTTACTAGTTTTGCTTTATCTAAATTTATAGTTCTTTTCTAGACATGAAATGAGAAAAAAGTATCTCCATTAATAATCTGTTTTTGCAAATTACAGAGTTATCTGCCCTTTTGGTAGGTTTTGATTGTTATGTCAGAGCTTCCAAAGGTAGAAGAGCTACAAATCGAGTGAATGGAAGTAATATTCTAGAGGAGAACAAATGGAGTTAGACTCTGGTGTTCTTGAGCATAGAGAAAAGCGATGCAACAGTCAAGGGCAGATAACTCTAAAATATATACATGATACCACGTAAAAACATACCTTGTAATCAAGACCGTCTGAACAGTTGAAGACGACACACTGTTTAGACAAAGCTTTAGCCAAATCTTTGGTTGTCTCGGTCTTTCCTGTCCCGGCAGGACCGGCGGGAGCGCCTCCAAGATCGAGCTGCAAAGCTCCCATGAGACAAAGATAACAGCGATCCGTAAGCGGAGTGATGACGAGACGTGCGGAGGCTCCGAGATACTCATACCCACACACGTACAGCGAGTTGGACATGCGAATTGCGCAGTTGTCGATCTCCAGGTCCCAGTAATAGCGAAGCTGTTTCTGCCATTCAAAGCTGTTGACATCATCAACCTAAACAAAAACAAATGGAATATTACAAGACATTTCTAGGTTATATAGGTCATAGAATGGTTCCTCTCTTTAAAAGTGTCAGAATCAATAGAAAAACTAATTTATTTTCGAAATTATAAAATAACAAAATTTTGTGTAATTTGGCAAGAGAGTTGGAATGGGAATTCAAATGTTTTGCAAATAATTGTATAAAAAATATGCAGTATGAACACATGATTTTCCATAAAAATTTATGTATTCCTGAATTTGTTGAAAATAATGAAAATGAACAATATTGTTTGCACTAAAATATAAAAAGGTTTAACATATTCTGTAATGTCAAAATATTTATATTTGTTTTTTATTTACATTAATCAAATTAGGAAATATTTTGTTGAAAAAATGTGCATATATACAACTCATTCCTCACAAAAAAACAAGAAACAAGTGTCTCAGACCCCAAAATTTACCTTATTCTAGCTGACCCCTAACTTACCTTGTTCTGACACATCTCCGTGATCATGTCTCTGCCGTGTACGTCAATGGTGATCAAGGCACATAGATTAGCCCGAGCCAGTTTGGGGATCTCCTGACGGACGACACTGGCTAATTCGTTCAAGTCCTAGAGGAACAAAAAGTTTTTAACTAATTACAATATATTCATTAAATTAACGGAAATAACTTATTTTCTGAAAAGCATACTGAGATAAAAGGATTTACCGTTATTGACCAAAGAAGCACCCAGGGGGTTAAAAAACTGAATAAATAATGAGAAGCTTACTAAATTTGGACTTGCCTTTCATAAAATTGTCACACAAAGTAAGCCATAAATCAATTCCCAAAAGAAATCAATATTCAGTTTGCATTTAAGGGGCGCTTGTAGGGTCAAATACAGTATTTCTTACATGCGAATATATTTGTGGCCAAGTTGTTAACTGTTTAATTGTAGTTCAGTTTAACTATGAGTGGGAGCTGATTCATGGGTAACAAGAACTTACTCTGAAATTCTTCTGTTCAAACTCCTTCATTCCCTCAACACGGTCGAATGTATCACTTTCTAAAATCTCCGTCACATCACGGCACCACACAATCTGAGATACTGCCAGCACAATCTGGAAAATCAAAAACAAAATTAATTTAATTTTTCCTTAGAATAATCAGAATTAATTTCCTTTAATAAATTAATTATCTTTTTTTTAACCAATTATTTCAGGCAATGATCGGTAATCCTGTATATTTGTCATAATTAGATATTATGCAAATCTAGTCAATAAAGCCTTCTTCAAATGAAATACATTACCATGCTGATTTCCACAAAAAATTGTCTCAAAATTTGTGTGTGATCACACAAGTACATAAGCAATGGCGAGAATCGGTACTCGACAAGAACTGATCGCTTGCCAGTACTCTTTATGAACACTAAATTAATATCGCAAAATTTATATTTCAGGGGAATATTTTTTTGTCTTAAAAAAATTGATTTCTTGATGTACCCTGGACATATTTCCATGAATGAAGTACTTAAAATCCCCAGCTCATGCAAGAATGAACATTCAATCAATTCAAATAAATTAATAATACAGTATATAGAAGTTGACTAATAGGGCAATATTTACCTGAGAAGCATGGGAGACAACCCATTCCTTACGAGGACGTTTCTCAAAATCTCCAATAGCTGCCTTTGTGAGTCGGCGCAGATTTGAAAACATGGCTTCCTCCACTTTACCAAGCCAGTCCTCAACGTTACCTCTGGCCTTCAGCCCCTACAACACAAGGACAATGGTCAATTAGGCTGGTCAGTAAGGGCAGTGGTCAGTCACAATGGTCAGCAAGGACAGTGGTCAGTCACAGTAGTCAACAAAGACAGTGGTCAGTAAGGACAGTGGTCAGTCAAAATGGTCAGCAAGGACAGTGGTCAGTCACAGTGGTCAACAAGGACAGTGGTCAGTAAGAACAGTGGTCAGTCAAAATGGCCAGCAATGACAGTGGTCAGTCACAGTGGTCAACAAGGACAGTGGTCAGTAAGAACAGTGGTCAGTCAAAATGGTCAGCAAGGACAGTGGTCAGTCACAGTGGTCAACATGGAGAGTGGTCAGTTAAGGTAGCAGTAAAGACTTAGCTTGACCATGTAATTCATTTTTCAGTGACAGCGGTCAGAAAGGACAGTTATTAATCATAGTGGTCAGAATTTGTATTTAAATAAGTGGAAGTCATGTAAAAATGTATGTAAATGCACAAAGAATTGAAATACAAAGAAAAATAATGGGAAATTGGGACCAAACAATTTTTAGCTAATAAACAGATTTTTCAAACAACTGTAGTCCTCTATATATGCAATGAAACAGATCATATGACAGACTTACCCTGCCGAGACTGACTTTCTCACTCTCCGGCGACACCATGGCCAGGATATCGTTACTGTACTGTATCTCCTGGTCCTCTGTAAATGATAAACAAACATCAGGCATTGCCCTACAGAGATCTAAAACATCCCCCTCCCATCATGTTCTTAATCCTGGAAAGTTCATAAACTTCTGATTACATAAGAGAACTACTGTCAACAGTGATACAAGTTGTAGACACCAGTGCTGCATTATCAAGTCCCCAAGATTTGCCAGAAGAATTTGTCACCCTTAATCTCAGAGATGACCAGTCTTATCACATGTATTTTTTTCCAAATTTGTGTTGTTTCATGAATTGTTGCAAACTAAATGAATAACTCAAAAATTACAGCAATTGTTTAAAATTATACTGACCGCTCTGTTCAGATGCGATGCCGAACTCGAGTTTGGCGATGGCGTCGAAGCACTTTCTGAGATGGGGTTGGACGGCCAGTGGGTTTCTTGTCTGAGCAAGAATCTCCAGCAACTCGTCATTGGACAGGAAATAAAACCTGAGGTCAAAGTTCATGGGTCAAAATTGTATCAACAATGAGAAAAGAGGTCAAGGTCACATATGATTTGTTGTATTGCTTGGATTAAAAATGTTTTCGGAAGAAAAAAAATATGGAATATGAAATTTGTAAAGTAAATTCCTTACTTTTATTAATTATTATTATTATAATCGAAAGTTTCTCTGATGTCTCTTGACTCGCGAAATTGCAAAAAAAATGTAATCCCCGCATAAACAACCAGCTGTACAGCATCATAGATTATTGTTTTATCTTTGAAACATCCCTTATGTACATGTAGACAATAAACAATGCATCTTTGACAGCATATTTTTTACCTGGGGAAGATAGCTCGTTTAGATTCCAGGTAAGCTTCCAGACATTTCTGGATCTGGTCGAGGAGGGCGTTGTTGTTCTGGAAGGTCTCAAGAAGTCCAGGCTGTGTCGCTGCACGGATAGCTAACGGAACTTTATTCACTTTCCTCATAATGTCCTTGTACGACTTATCAACCTGCATAAACATCTTCGCCTCGGCTGGAAGTTGGCGCTGAATATCAGGCGCACTGAAGATGGACTCCAGGTACAGCCATGACCTCTGACAGGTCAGCCATTCATCCTAAAGGTCAAGGACAGTGAGGATCAAGGTTCAAAAGGTCAAGAACAGAAAGTAAGTAGGTAGCACGTTATATATTTATAAAACAAAAACGTAACTTTAGCATAAATCATGTTCCCTTTAACATATCCAGTTTAACTTCTTTTTTTCTCATTTACCTTCATATGCAATCAAATTTTATAACCTTGAAGATAACAGGACCAAGTTGAAATTTTTAAAATTAAGTCAAGATTTAGGAAGCAAAAATGTATATTGTCATTGTTTGGCCAATACCAAGTTCACGACATTCAAAAGTATTTGTATCCTTATTTCAAAATCAAATTTTGAAATTAGGAAAATCTAATAGTTAAACATTTTTGTATATCAACTTGATATAAAACTTTTATGTTTTATTGTTGTCTGTCCAACTCCCATTGTCTTTTACTAATTGACAATATGATATTCTGAAATGAAACTAAATTGTAGTTTGTTGTAATATACAAACCAAAGTTTTGCCGAAGAGGTCAAGCTGTTTGACCCAATCATCCACACGGGGTTTGATTGGTCCAACATGACGAGAGCTGGCGATGGTTGCTATGTTGATGTTACTGTCGTCGAGGAGTTGTTGGATTTCGTCTGTACCTCCGAGGATGAACACATCCTTGCTGTCCTTATGATATAAGACCATGAACTCTGTAGTTTTCCAGGAGTCTTCAACCTACAAAAACAAGAATTGTCCTTAATCATTCATGTCACTTTATATGAGATTTTATAAAACGAGTCTGAGAAATATTTATTTTTGCGAGCCTTGACAAGTTTCATAAAATCTTATACGAAAATGTAAGATACTTTTTTTATCACATAGCTAGAATGACCTACATTCTGAAGAATCATAATAAAAAAATATTTAATAGCAAAAATCCTGCGGAGGAGTTATTTTGTCACAAATCGAATCCTAACATTATGTTTACTGACGTATGTCAAACCAGGGTGACAATTTTCAAATCAAGATCAAATCATTTCTTACCAAATTAACTTTACAAAATTTTACAAGATTCTTAAGAAATCTATTCTTTACTTTCTTACTTATTTAAGTGAAGATATAATAATCACAGGTTTGGCAGCAAATGAGAAATGAAAATTTCGCTAATCAAGTGGTCAAGCTAACCAGACTCGGGCAAACTTACTTTTTTGAGGATGCTCTCCAGACTGGCTTCAGAACTAGCCTTGCCAGATATTTCCTGAAGAGCCTCGGCACTTTTGAATGCCTGGATCTCTTGGAGTTTGCCAAAGGTCAGCGGATCTTCTGGTGTAAATTTGTGTTCAAGGACATTTTCAATCATCTCCCAATGACGAGGCTTCAAGGTCGGGTTTCTCAGGTCCGTAATTACAGGCAGCTGGAATGATAAAAAGATTAAAATTAAGAGTTGACTTTAACATCAATCAGTACTCTTCTGATGTAGAGTTGTCTGCCCTTGCAAGCAGACAATGATTAAAAGAATATTGAGTTGAAATGGTACAAAGATTAAATTTAGAGTTGACATTTACATCAATCGGTACTCTTCTGATGTAGAGTTGTCTGCCCTTGCAAGCAGACAATGATTAAAAGAAAATTGAGTTGAAATGGTACAAAGATTAAATTTAGAGTTGAAACATTAATAAGTATTCTTCTGATGTAGAGTTGTTTGCCCTTGAATGCAGACAATGATTAAAAGAATCTGTGTTGAACTCGGAGTTGAAACATCAATCAATTCTTCTTATGTAGAGTTGTCTGCCTTTGCATACAGATAATGAGTAATATAATCATGTATGGGTTTCTGATCTAGAGTTGTCTGCCCTTGCATACAGATAATGAGTAATAGAATCAAGTATGGATTTCTGATGTAGAGTTGTCTGCCCTTGCATACAGATAATGAGTGATAGAATCCTGTATGGGTCTATCTAGTGGACAGGGATATATCTAAACAACTAGTCAACCGAAACAAAGGCTTTAGTTTTAACACGAGGATTGCTGGCCAAAATCTTTAATGTTGCACACATTATTACATGTGCAATCTATGCTCTTTTAGAATTAGTTTTAAAACATGATGAAAGATGTTGAATGTTGTATAATATTTATGAATTATACGTCATTCTTTTGGCATTATTAATTTTTCATTATCACATTTATGTATACTGCGCAAACAGATTAAATCAATCTAATTTTATATTTAATACTTGTATGTTAATATTTTGTTGTGAAAATTCAAGGAGATCTTCTCGCCTAGATTTTCTGAATCAGAAATTCTATGAAGGAGAATTCCTTTTACCATTGAACACTTTCCCTCTCTCTCAGTAGATATGGCACAGAGCAGAAGTTGCCCTCTTACGACTGAACACTTACCCTCTCTCTCATTTCCTCCACTTTCTCTTTGAGGACGGGTACAACTTGATTAGGGGGAAGTCCCTTCTCTAGCTGCATCACCGACTTGGCGTATTTCATTGTGGTGGAGTTCATTCCCTCGGGATCCAATGTCTCAAATGGCACAGTGGTCCAGTCGAGGAGAAGTTTATCCCAGTCGTCGATGGCCGTCCATAGGAGTTCCTTAAGCTTCAACTCAGCGTGAGCCTCTTCAAGAGCGTCAAACTTGGTGACCTCGACCTTGAAGTTCTTCTGATAAGATTTGTAGGTGAAAGCTCGTTTCTGAAGGTCGTCCATCTGGGTCAGCAATCGTGACAGAATATTCCTCACTTTGTCCTTCTCAGAGTTCACATCCAAAATCATGGGGTTCTGTAACATAAAAACACAATATAAACTTCACAAAATAATTCACAAAACTATGACCCTGTAACTAATAGCTGTGATGCTTCAATCATCGGAAACATAGGCAAAACCTAATATGAACATTTTAAAGAAATCCACGTGTTTAATGAAATGCCAGTTTTATCTTTTAACTGCCAATCCTGATATTGATCACAATCTTGACAAAGTTATCTAACCTCCAACAGGAGGTTTCCAATTGAGCTTAGTTTGATCTCTGACCCCTACTTCCTATTTGACCCTTGACCCCTTACCCATGCTATCTGTTTGACCCCTGACCTCATAAATTTGTTTTCATTTGACCTATGATATCTCTTAATTTGATCCAAGTTATCTGTTGAACTCCTAACTTCCAAACATGGGGTTTTGCTATTCAGTTGACATTTTAGTTTGACCTCTACTCTTTTTTTGACCCTTGATCTCTTACCTGAGCCTCCTGTTTGACCTCCTTGACCTCCTTGGCGAGCTCTGCGATATCTTTGTCCAGGTGGGTACAGAACTTGTCGATGTTTGCATCTCTTTCAGTTAGACTCTTGTCAATGGCATTTCGGACGTTCGTGATACTTGGTCCCAGTGTCTGTATATCAGAATTATTTAATATCACCTACTGCACATAATTTTTCAAAGAAATTTTAATATACTTAAAATGGTTATACATATAAGGGTAATAACACATTAAATTGACCTTTTATAAGGTAAGTATTGTACCTGGTAGACTGCGAAGTCCTCGGGAGGTGTTGGAACGTTGTATAGTTCTATCAACTCGTACATGTCCTTAACCACCATAGCCTCTTTCTCAGCAGGGTCAATCTGCAACAAAAAGGGAGACAACTGTTAATTTAACATATTCTTCTTCAAAGGGAGACAAATTAAATCTCTTCTGCAATGAGAGGAGACAACTGTTAAATAAATCTGCTGAAGTTATCCTCACATTTATACTTTAAACCAACTTTCTTTCGCGGCTTCTAAATTTCGTGATTTTCATTTCCAAAAAAGTTTGGGAAGATTTAACATTCGCGGATTTAAGAATGCACTGAAAATTCATATCAATGTAAGTAAATATTAATTCCGAGATATACACTTTTGCAAAATTACTTGAATTGCGAAATTCGAGAAAATACAGTAATTAAAAAGACAATGATCTAGATAAGTTGTAGCAAATATGTTTTAATTTTCAATACCTCGCAACCACAATCAAAACCAAAGTAAATTCCTCTCTATGGCATAATTTTAAGGTTTGCTTTATTTTCTATTGGGTTTATACCATCAATGCAAAATATCTTATTTCTTGTTTGATTCAATATTAACTCATTCACCCCTGAATTTTCATAATGAACTGGTCTAGTCTTTAATTTGGAAGAGCCTAATGTGTCTTTAAGGGGTGAATAAGAAAACTTACTCTGACTTGGATATCATCCAGGAAAGTCAATGTCTTCACGAACTCCATCGTGGTGGTCGGTGCAAATTCCAGCTTGAACTGAGCATCCTGTAACTCGGCGATGAGTCGGTTCACCTCGAGGTGAGCCTTGACCGGTAGCAGATCGTTGATAACCTAAATAACAAAAAACACGAAAATTCAATAAGGAGTCTTCATATTGAGCCTTGACCGGTAGCAGATCATTTATAACCTAAAATAACAAAAATCATGATAATTCAATAAAGAGTCTTTATCAAAATTTTCATATGGTCCAATATTCCCCCCCTCCCCACTATAGTTTTCTGTATTAACATATTACAGAGTTATCTGCCCTTGTGGGTATTGATTGTGAACCAGAGGTAAAAGGCCTATAATTTATGTGTCAGGACTATGTTCTCAATATGATTCCACTTTTTATTCCATTTTTGTTGAATTAAAGACATAATTACTTTCCTTGCAATTATTGCTATCTCATGCTCTCTTATATTTCGTATTTGCATATTACAGTATTTACAGTTATCTGCCCTTGCAGGCAGGTATTGATTGCGTCGTCATGTGTTTGCGAGCATAACATCATAAGTTTTAGAGAAAACGGCATGAATTTCGCTCGAAGAACAATGACATAACAATCGATACCTACCCGAAAGGGAGGTAACTCTGCAATATGCAGAGACGGAATACTTACATCAAGACAGCGTAGTGGTGACGGTATCAGCAGCGTAATGGCGACGGTATCAGCAGGTTCTTCATCTTCGTCCCATCTACAAGCAGCATTCCGATTGGTCGCTTCTCCTTGATCACCTGAGCCATACGATGCTGACCATTGTACCGCTCCAAGGCCTCCGTGAAGAACGCAACATCTGATGAAAAAGAGACGAAATTAATCTGATATTTTCATTTTAACTACTACTTCACATTACATACTTGATCCTATGCTATTAAAACTTTTTTTAAATGCTTACTTTCAAAAACTTTATATGGCATGCATTCTTCAGACTAAGCATTTTAATTGTACGTTTATATGGCTATTATGAGAATAACTAAACTACTTACTCTGAAAGTAATTTATTTTTATTTTAATTACCTACTTACTTTGATTTTTGATATACACTAGGGTCCTGTATTTTATAACGTACCATGTTCCTGTGTTTTATAACATACCATGTTCCTGTGTTTTATAACATACCATGTTCCTGTGTTTTATAACGTACCATGTTCCTGTGTTTTATAACATACCATGTTCCTGTGTTTTATAACGTACCATGTTCCTGTGTTTTATAACATACCATGTTCCTGTGTTTTATAACATACCATGTTCCTGTGTTTTATAACATACCATGTTCCTGTGTTTTAACAGCCTCTAGGTCCATGCTTTCATTTTCCCGGAAGAACTCACGATGAGGCTCGAATGTGTCTGCGTACTGTGAGGCTGCATTGAAGGCAGCAGCTGTAGCATCCTGGGGACAGAAATTAATCCTTCTTAATTAATACTGTAAACAAGGTAATTTACACAAGGGGGGAATTTATGCAAATTATGCCAAGGTCACTTGATTGCTAAAATATCCCTCGCAAGTGATTTTTTATACTTGTATAAATTTTGTTGTTATTAAAAGTCTGAAAGTGTCTAAAAGTGAAAGTAGGTGTGGCATACCTTGATATCTATAAAAGTGGGTGTGGCTTACCTTGATATCTATAAAGTAGGACATGACAAAATTTGATGTCTATAAAAGTGGGTGTGGCTTACCTTGATATCTATAAAGTAGGGCCTGACAAAATTTGATATCTATAAAAGTGGGTGTGGCTTACCTTGATATCTATTAAGTAGGACATGACAAAACTTGATATTTATAAAAGTGGGAGTGGCATACCTTAATATCTATAAAAGTGGGCTTTGTGGGAGTGGCATACCTTAATATCTATAAAAGTGGGCTTTGCAACCTTGATATCTATAAAAGTTGGCATGACATACTTTCATATCTATAAATGCTGGCATGGCATACCTTGATATCTATAATAGTGGGCGTGGCATACCTTCATATCTACAAAAGTGGGTGTGGCATACCTTGATATCTATAATAGTGGGCGTGGCATACCTTGATATCTTTAATAGTGGGTGTGGCATAACTTGATATCTATAATAGTGGGCATGGCATACCTTGATATCTATAAAAGTGGGCGTGGCATACCTTGATATCTATAAAAGTGGGCGTGGCATGGCATACCTTGATATCTATAAAAGTGGGCGTGGCATACCTTGATATCTATAATAGTGGGCGTGGCATACCTTGATATCTATAATAGTGGGTGTGGCATAACTTGATATCTATAATAGTGGGCATGGCATACCTTGATATCTATAAAAGTGGGCGTGGCATACCTTGATATCTATAAAAGTGGGCGTGGCATACCTTGATATCTATAATAGTGGGCGTGGCATACCTTGATATCTATAATAGTGGGCGTGGCATACCTTGATATCTACAAAAGTGGGCATGGCATACCTTGATATCTATAATAGTGGGCGTGGCATACCTTAATATCTATAAAAGTGGGCGTTGCATACCTTGATGTTATCTATGATGGTGTTAAGGTGTTTGTCATCCTCAAACATGGTGGTTAAGCTTGGACCATCCCCGCAAGTCTTCTCCTCAAACTTATTGTTGATGATCGGTCTGTAACACATTCAATTCAAGTTATAACAAGGCTTCAGTAGGAAAGAAAATAATTATAGAAAAAATACTGAAGATAATTGAAAAAAAATCTATTAAGGGAACCTAATGGAATTAAATGTTTTGGGGTTATTTTTTGCAAAAAAAAGTTTCTTTCTTGTGGCTGATCTAAAAACAGAAGTGCTTCTGATTGAAAAAAAAAATAAAGAAAAAAGTTTATATTTATAAGACTATGGTAGGTATTGGCCAAGGGACAGAATTAGAACCTCTCTCACGAAGGCAGTCGCTCGACTTAAAGTCAAAGTATCAATGGCAACGTAGTCTGTGAATTACCTTGTAAAGGCATCAAAGTATGTATCAGGGACAAGGTTCTGTACGGACAGGACAGCGTCCTGGAATTTCTGGATAACATCCTTCAGTCCCTCCTGGAAATCCTCCAGATCAGGCTGGAACAGGAGTTGGTTCGGCTCCAGGACAAACTCTGTGATAAACAGGGGTGGAGCCTGTGGAGCCTCATCTTCATCCTGCAAACCAATCATAGAGGTTGTTACAAAAGTCAAGGAGCAAATGTCACCACCCAATCAGATTGACTGTCTCATTAGTCATCCAGTCATAATCATTGTCAACTTTCATTGAATATATATCTTAAATGGCAATAAATGAATAAATATGTTTTTATATATAAGGGTACTGATTTTTGTTATAGAATACTTTTCATTTAACTCAAACATGTATTTCATTCACCAGTGAGATTAACTTAATTACTTACTTACTCTGAAACTAAAATATTTTTATTCTTAATTACTCGGGATGTAAAGTAATACAAAAATAAATAATTCCAAATACAAGAACTAAGATGCAAATATAGATCTTGAAATTCAATTCGCATTGAATTTTGCATTAGTTTAGAAAATAATCACATCTTAGTTTGTTCTTTTGTCAGAGAATTTCTTTACTTCATTTATTCTATGGCACATATTCCTTAAAGACATAAACACTGAATTAGTCAATATAAAAAAAAATATCTTAACAGAAATGAAATGCTTTTCCATCAAATATCCTAAATTTTAATGGAATTTGGATAATGTCAATAGACAAATTAATTAAAAAATCATGAACTCCAAGGTCTTCGTTTGCCAATCTATTAATTGTGATCAATATCGTATAATACTACATAAATTTAAGCTTCGATCCATGAAAAGTAAAGCAAAAGTAAAAAAGAAATTACCATAAATAGTTGATTGATGTAATCAAGCTTTGTGAAGTTAAATGAAAATATTTTATCTTTTTTCTCTTCTTTTTTTACTACCAAATGGTCAAGTTTTTGTTTGTTTTTCAATCTTTGAAACATTTATTTTAATTTGATAAGTTGAGTACTGTTAAATATGGGTGAAAATAACTACTAATTTAGCAAACATATAATGTATGAGGATAAAGACAAATACTTTTTTTATGTTATGGATATACAAAAATGTACACATGTATATATCTCGATATAAAAAATCCATAATAATTCTTATCATTCAATCTACTACAGATAATCTCTTCAATATTGATGGAGGGACTCGTTTGTTTCAGCCAATCAGAAGAGATTTACAACTGGCAACATCATTTTTCCCCCTTTATAGGCAGATAAAGTAGATTTTTAAGAAAATGAAAATGCCTGATACAAATTTGTAAATTTATGTATTTCAATTGACCTTATTTTTTCTTGTGTACCTGAAACTAAAAGGATTCTGTATTTGCATATTAAAGAGTTATCTGCCCTTGTGGGTAGGTATTGATTGTGATGTCATGTGTTTGCGAGCCTAACGTCACACCTTTCTGAGAAAACGATGTGAATTGCGCTCACAAAATAATGACGTTACAATCGATACTTACCCGCAAGGGAGTTAATTCTGTAATATGCAAAGACGGAATATCTAGCACTACAAAAGTCTTTTTATACACAGATCTACACACTAGCTGTACATGTTTGTACTTTCATTCCTCACATTAGTGAATATCATATTTGACCCAATAAGCGCCCATGTCCCTTTAAGCACCCCTGCCCACTTTAGGGCATCAATTTCAATTGCCCGAGCATAAATAAATACCAAAACTGTGTAGGTTTTCAATAATTTTGTTTTATTAAGCACCTTTTCATTTTTTTTACAATTTTTTTAAACGCCCTGGGTGCTTATTGGGTGAAATACGGTACTGATAAAAATTGTTTACTAAATAGTTACTAAATATATCTGTCAGGTTTAACAGATTAAAATAAAAATTCATGCTCTGCAATTTACGCAGTTTGCAAACAAAATTTCTTTCATACCCTGATGAAATTTAAAAAATAGTGACATCAATGCTTAATCAAGAAAAGAAGGTAAATATTTTGGTCAACACATTCTTTTTCATGTGATAAATGATATGATTGTTACATTATCATAAGATAGTACAAGTCTACTTAAAAAAAAAAACCAAACAAACAAATGAAAGAACATGAATATAAAATGTATAACATTTGATGAAAACAGCAAATTTGAGTTTTAAGTCAGCTAGTCCAGCAAGTTCATATAGAAAGATTTCCTTGATAAAACAGAAAGACATATTTTCAACTACATTCCTCATACATTTGTTTGATATTTGGTTTTAAACAAAATAATCAATGACCGTATTAGGTCAATAGATGCGTTTAATTTAAAAACCTGAAATTCTTAATGATTTTTTTTCGCCTATAAAGCAATTAATAATTTTCTACATGTAACACACCCCGTCACCTTTCTAAGCCTTTTCTACAGAAAATACTTTGAACTGTACATACTGGATTTTTTTCTTTTTCAAATGTTAAAATGTTGTTATATTCCGTATTTGCATATTACAGAGTTATCCGCCCTTGCGGGTAGGTATTGGTTGTGATGTCATGTATTTCAGAGGGCAATGTCATACTTTTCATAGAAAACATCTTAAATTGTGCTCAGAAAATAATGACGTCACAATGAATACATTCCCGAAAGGGAGATAACTATATAACATGCAAAGACGGAATATTAATACCGGAGATATATTAGTTTTTTCCTCTATTCCATATCCTTTCTGGCTAAGATGGAACGATTTCAGATGAAACATAAGGCAATTAATTTTATAATAAATATTTTAATAACAACTAACTACTGTCAACGTGGAAATTTAGGTGAGGTGAATATTCTACGATAATTAAGCGAAGGACGTTTTAGTGCTAAAAATCCCCCCCGCGTGTAATGTTTCGTATATGTATGAAACTATACTGCAAAAGGTTACCAGGTGTATTTATCATAAAATCAGTAAGTTAGACAAGTGTTTTCACGTATTAATTCGCGAAAATAACCACTCACGAAAATATCCACGTTAACAGAAATTAAATCAAACTCTAATATTGTAAGATATATATAGTATGTGTCAACAGAGATATGGCTATGTGTAAGTAAAACTAATTATCTAGCATATTACTGTGCTCCAGATAAGATGCGTACATGGGTAAAATACCCCTTGAAAATCTGTCAATTACCACTAAGAATTGTATGAACATGTACAAATTACCCCTACAATATTTGTAACACTCAGCCCAAATAGTATGAGAGACTTACATCCAGAAATGAAATCAAAAGAAATTTAGTAAAATCATATGAATTCGAGTAATTTTTAAGAGCCTGTATCAACTGTGCTCTTGTTTCAGATAGGTATTTGCGCAATTGCTAGTTTATCATTGATTACTTTATATCTATAACCACAAAACTTTTATCGATATATCTGTGTTTAGTTTTGGGCTCGCACAGAGGTCAAAGTTGCACCCCTTTCCTTCACAATTCTGAGTACAATTACATACCTCTCCAAAAATTACCTAGAGCACTGCTACTACCAAGAGTAGATTAATGAGTCTCTATTAGAATGTCTTCCAACCTTTAATAAATCACTAATCAAAGTTAGCATCTAATTCAGAGGAAGAAAAGGTATTAGCTGAACATCTAATTGGTCAAAAGAGACCAATGGTACACCATAGGTCAAAGAACACGACCTTTGACAACCAGAGGTAAAAAAATGGTGACCTTTGACATTCCAAGGGTCAAATGTGAAGGAACAAGAACTTCTGACTTTCAGAGGTCAAAAGTCAAACACCTACCGTAGCCATTGTTTCTGAACTTTGAACTTCCTTCACCTTTTCTTTTTCATCCTTTTTAGGCTGAAAGACCATGTCACATGACTCCACAGTTTAGTATTAACTCATTCACACCAGTTACAAACATTCAAATGATTCAAACATATTGGTGACGCAGATGTTGAGTACTGTGCATTATGCTTCAGATATTGGCAGCGGTGGAAACATTTATTTGGATGTTAAAAATCATTTTGTTTCGTAAATCTGTTTATCTATGCACAAAAATTTTTTATTCAAAAGTCGACATTCAATATTACCATATATAGATCTTTGAGAAAAAACTAATAATATTTTAACAAAACTTTATAGTAGAAAACGATTTTGCCAATATCAAAGATTTGAAGCAGAATGCAAAATCAACATTACTATCACACGACTTGGTTAAGATTAAATTCAAGCATATTAATGACACAGATTGTTAATTCAAACATTGGTGGGCACCACATTGGGTTCATTTAAAGGACAAACATGGCCGATGGGAAATTTTTCATAGGATGTCATGTGAATTAAATGTTTGTTTAGCAGAGATATTACCAATGTTCAAATTTGGACAAAGCATTAAACTTCCATAAAATCTCCATTTTGTTTCCATATAAGGATTGGGTAGTTGATTAGCAGGGCAAATTGTTGTTAATTAAACAGCTGACTAATGAATTGGAATCTAACATGAAATCTAAATTCATCTTACTTCAGTATGCTTCGTCTGAAAAAATTGATAAGGAAATGTCACACTGCTCCTTATTGGTTAAAAACTCAATTCCATTAATGTTTCCTGTATTTGATTGGTTAAAAACTCAATTTTAGTAATTTGTCCTGCATTTTGATTGGCTAATAACTCAATTCCATTGATGTGTCCTACATTTTGATTGGTTGCCATGGTATTTAAATATAGACTTCATCAACCATTCACATTAATAACCTATCAAAAATTATGATATTTTATGCAAATTTTCTGTAATGAAGAGCATAGAACATATAAATATTATCTAGATATTAATGAAATCACATAGAGAGACATTTGATATTAGCAATATCAACGACAATGATTTATTGATACACAGCAAATTGAGCAGCATGCCTAAAGCTGTGAATGAATACAGACAACATAGCAAGTGCCATATTCTCATGCAGACAAAAACAATATTTCACCACGATATTAAGGTGTGTTTCACCTGTGAAATGTATGTGATAATTGTGCTTGACATGTTTTACCTTTTCTGCATCAGCATCCTCCAGAAGCTTGTCGGCTTCCTCCTTAGCCTCGTCCGCGAACGCCTGTATCTGAGCAATGGTTGGGGTGGAAGACAATTGCTCCGTGAGATAGTTCAATAGTGTGGACACGGAGTTAACAGCCAAAACATGCATCGTGTTTACGATGAGGTAATCAGCCAAACGAATAAAGCTACAACAGTACAAACATCGGTATTAGTGTGGAAACATTCGGTGATATTAGCAGAAAACTGAGTCAGTGCAGTGACTTTAAATGTCAGTAGAAAATATTCAGTGACTTAACATTCAGTGATTAGCAGAAAACTGATTCAGTGAGTTATAATATTTACAGAAAATATTCAGTGACTTAAAGTTATATGTGCCGTAACTGGGCGATAATTTTGACATGCTATTTTTTCATCATTTATTTATTAAAAACCATACGGTTTGATGAATAAAGCTGTAAAAATCATTCAAATGGCTACAGATGACTTATAAAGGTTAGTTATAACACAGAAATTTTGTACTGTAAAATTGCTGTTTTTATGCCTTAAATATGTTTAAATGAAAACATACCTGCAGAAGTCACTTTACAAATACTAAAAACATTGTAAAAATGTGTAATGAAATTGTAGACCACAATTTGGCTTCATGGTCTCATCGTATGTACTCATTTCACTTCACTATTGATGTAAATAAATGATTTTTGGCAGTACTGCCAAAAATCATTTTCAGCTCTTATTTGTACATGTAAAATTAAAACCTATGCATTGAAAGCACTGTAATTTTCAAAAAGTTGGTAATTTTTGGTGCTGAATAACATATTAAAAGCTCATCTTGATTCGTGAGTATGAAAAATACGGCACATATAACTTTAATGTTCGGTGATATTAGCAGAAAACTGATTCAGTGAGGTATAATATTTACAGAAAATATTCAGTGACTTAATGTTCGGTGATATTAGCAGAAAACTGATTCACTGAGTTATAATATTTACAAAAAAATATTCAGTGACTTAATGTTAATGTTCGGTGATATTAGCAGAAAACTGATTCAGTAACTTATATTATTTACAGAAAATAATCAGTGACTTATATATATATTAATGTGAAAACATTCATACAAGGACTTATATAGATGTTTACTGGGAAACATTCAATGATCATGACTAATTAATGTTTACTTTTAATGACTTAAAGATGCGGATATTTACTCGGAAACATTCACTGCGGTAATGACTATTTTTAGATACTTATTGGTAATATTTTATTTAGTGACATGTTCTCACAATGGTGAACAAGATCAGTGGTGATCCACATACAGATTTGTTGGGAATCTACTTACTTTGTAAGTTCTGTAAGTGGGAGTCTTTAGAAGGAGGGGGGGGGTCAGTTGTTTACAGTGGGACTTACTTTGTCAGCTGTTTACAGTGGGAGCGTTTGTTGGCTTGTTCTGTATATGTCATCCTATCTGGGGCTTCTCCATATATGTCCATATCATAGTTACTGGGCATAAGGTAGCTGGACGATGTTCCTGGGGCGGCATCACCTAGCAACAGTAAACAATTACATGACAACAGAAAATCTCCCAGCTTAAATCACAAAAAGATGTACCTTAGTAACGGGTTAAAATCACCTAACAACAGTAAACAATTACATGACAACAGAAAATCTCCCAGCTTAAAACACAAAAACATGTACCTTAGTAACGGGTTAAAATCACTTAGCAACTGTAAACAATTACATGACAACAGAAAATCTCCCAGCTTAAAACACAAAAACATGTACCTTAGTAACGGGTTAAAATCACCTAACAACAGTAAACAATTACATGACAACAGAAAATCTCCCAGCTTAAAACACAAAAACATGTACCTTAGTAACGGGTTAAAATCACTTAGCAACTGTAAACAATTACATGACAACAGAAAATCTCCCAGCTAAAAAACAAAAACATTTAGCTTAGCAACGGGTTAAAATCACCTAGCAACAGTAAACAATTACATGACAACAGAAAATCTCCCAGCTAAAAAACAAAAACATGTACCTTAGTAACGGGTTAAAATCACCTAACAACAGTAAACAATTACATGACAACAGAAAATCTCCCAGCTAAAAAACAAAAACATGTACCTTAGTAACGGGTTAAAATCACCTAACAACAGTAAACAATTACATGACAACAGAAAATCTCCCAGCTTAAAACACAAAAACATGTACCTTAGTAACGGGTTAAAATCACTTAGCAACTGTAAAAAATTACATGACAACAGAAAATCTCCCAGCTAAAAAACAAAAACATTTAGCTTAGCAACGGGTTAAAATCACCTAGCAACAGTAAACAATAACATGACTGTCATAAATACCCTAGTAACTGTGGATAAATCATTTAAATTTGTAGTAGATGCTAAGCAACAAAGAACAATCACCTAGCAACTATTAGTTATAACTAATCAACAACAAGAACACTTTGCAATGGTTATCAAAACATTCTTTCTGCTTCATCTTCTTATATTTCAAGTTAAAATTATAAACCATTGACATAACATTATATAAAATTCCTGTTCCTTCTTTTCATACAGAGTTACCTCCCTTACGAGTAGGTATAGATTGTGACATCATAATTTTGTGTGTGTAATTCACGTTCTTTTCTCTGAAAAGTATGACATAACATTCAAAAACACATGATGTCAAAATCATTACCTACCCGTAAGGGCAGATAATTCTGTAATATGTAAATACAGAACATGTCCTTACCCATAAGTCCTGGACTCTCAGCGCCATCATAGAAATAATCGTCAGGTGTGAAACCCGCCTCAAGCAGGGCCGTTCTACATGCACTACGTACAACTTCTTTCACAAGTTCACGGAACTCAGTGAGACGACCAGCAACCTATAGGAAAAAGACAAAGGACAGTTTAACATTCACCTGTATATAATGACCACCTGTCTACGATGACCACCTGTCTATATCGACCTCCTGTCTATAATGACATATTTGTTTTTACTTCACATACATTTTTACTATTTAACGGCACTGTGCATAAAGACCAACTGTCTTCTAATGTGGCTAATCACCAGTGGTCATATGGACTTAGGCAGAATTAAGCCATATTCTTGCCCACACAGTCAATGATGGAGCAAATGGTAATCAAGTATAAACAATACAAACCATTAAGTCCTAACCACCACAGTGAAATCTGATTGACTGGTGGTGATCTATCAACAGCTCATCACAAAAAAATTAACGAAAATGAAAGATACGTACCTCCTCCAGTTGTTTGAACTGGGCGTCCTTGAAGTCATTAAGTGTGTACGTATTACCCTTCTCGACCTTACACAGACCCATATCGCTGATACGATGACACATCTCACGAACGTTCAGCAGCGCTGGGCGCAGTGACTGCAAGGAAATATCATATATAAAAGTGATTGCATAACTCACTCACCCCTGTAGATATATATAGACTTTTCTTAATCAAAGGCTGGAAAGGTCCATTATAAACATTCAGGGAATTGATAAATAAGTTGGAAAGGTCCATTATTCACCCCCTGAAATTTCATAATGGTTTGGCCTAATCTTTGATTTAGAAGAGTCTAAATGTGTCTTCAGGGGTGAAGGACTTAAATGGTATCTAAACAAGCAGCATAATTTATCTTCTCTAAATAATTGAATTTTTATGAAAAAATAACTTTCTTTCATGAAGGTAATTATAATTTTGTTGATGTTTGAAATAAAACAAATTAACAAAATTCAGTATTTGCATATTACAGAGTTATCTGCCCTTGTGGGTAGGTATTGATCGTGACGTCATGTGTCTGCGTTATGCTTTTCAGAGAAAACGACTTGAGTTTTGCTCAAAAATAATGACATCAAAAGGAATACCTACCCACAAGGGAGGTAACTCTGAAATATGCAAGACGGAATTAATGCATCATTTTTTTTAAATTTCATGATCGCAGAATCACATACCGGGTTAACAATGAAGAGGTTCTCGTTCAGAGATTTGGTGCAGGCTTGTAGTCGCTTTGTTCTCACATTCTTACGCCACACATTGAACGCTTTCCATTTTCTGAACAACGCAAATGTTCGGATCTGAAACAGATACGTGTACATATAAAACTGTGTCAAACAAAGGTAAGATGCGGAGAGGATTTTAGTAATATTGACCACTCTCTTCACATTACGAAAGCTACAGTTTGTAATTGGCGAATATCAAAAAAGTTTGTCCAAATTTAATATTTGCTGATGTATAATATCTTATCTCTGTCCATCGTGAGGAACCAGAGTTTCTGTGTTATTTTCTTATACAAATTCTTCAATTCAACGAACGTTTCCGACTTGTACATAAGCTCTCCGGCCTAAGCTCCCTGGTTGAATGAGGATTTCAGCTTTTATCTCCTAATTGAAAAAGGATTTCTGAAGTAAGCTCTCTGTTTGAATGAGGATTTTTGACCCATAATCCTTGTTTCAATGAGGATTTCAGACCTAAGCTATCTGTTTCAATGAGGATTTCAGACCTAAGCTCTCTGTTTGAATGAGGATTTTTGACCAAAGCTCTCTGTTTCAATGAGGATTTTTGTCCTAAGATCCTTGTTTAAATGAGGATTTCAGACCTCAGCTCTCCTTACTTTGATAAGTTTCTGGAAGTAGTGGTACTCCTGTTCCCAGCGATCCAGTGTAACAAATTCTGTTTCATCGTCGCTCCTCATACGGGCTGCACCCTTCTGACTGATCGTACAGTAATCTGCTTTGTTGATATTTTCATGGCTCACCACCCTAAAATCACGAGAGTAAGTCAATATATCATTCACTGTCATTAAAGATGACGTTAAGATACTTTGGAATTGATATTCGACAAAATATAAATTTTATTGGTTGGTGGGGTAATGAGTTTCTGGGTGCCTAGGCTGAATATCCGGAGATACACAGGGTGATTGGAGTAAAAAATAAACCAATGAGGTCTCCTTTGCCTGGTGTGATTGTGACTATCATATTTGAAGAAAATTCAAACCCGACATTTAAATCGATGTTGCCATGTATAAGAACTTAGCTAACTTACTTGAGGTTGTAGTAGTGGTACTTGACAGATGTTTTTGGCACAGCCGGACTGAGGTACATAAAGCCAACACCACGGTCAGCCTTAATGATATCAATAATCTCCTGGGCATCACAGAGCCCTTCAAATGTCTCCAGCACTGCACGAATGAAAAAAACAGAGTTATATCCCTTGTATTCATTAAGTTACTTCCCTTGTTTTTACTGAACATGTAAAAATTGTTGGTTTTTAATTTCCCTCTCAAAGAATGTATGCAACTATGAGTATCGTCTGTGAGAATTTTCCCTTTTTTCCCTTCGCCTTCCCTTCCCTTTTCCCAATGCCGTCGAGGCGCCCCTATGTCGAGAGTACCGTGGCTCAGGCGTTCATGAATACATGTACACTTTCCGTGCTTGTAGGAAAGACCCAAGGATGTCCGATTGGGTACCTTGCCCTCCCTTATTCCGTTAACCTTCTCTTCTCTATAACCCACAGGTGTTACAACTCTTCAACTATTGGTAATTGGTAGTCATGGGAAACAACATGTAGCTTAAGCTAACCACAGGGGTTCCCCATACAGGTAAGAGTGACACTTGAGCTAATCCCTTGGTTGTAGTAACTAGTGCAGTGCAGTAGTGACTCGGCCAATCTACGGAATTGATAATGACCAGTTGAGTGCTAACATAAATAAATACAAATACAAGTACATGACGCATGTTATCATATTGAATTATCATTGCTAATATTTTTTTACGAATGCGTTTTTTCAAGTTAGAACACGGTTTAGTTTTCATACTGCTAGTAACAACAGTCATGAACTCGGAAAGGCCAGGAAATACAGAAGATATATTTGCAACGTATACACAGTCTAAGATTGGAACAGTTTTTAGTTTTTCGTCTATAATACTGAAAGGTCATATTACATCGTAAGTTAATATTTGACAAAAGCAATGCATTAAAACATGGTAGTTCGTTTTTTTGTTTTGTATTCAATACAAAATTTATCTAAATATTTACGATTACAGATAAATTTTAATTAAAACTATAATAAAGTATACAATGTATGTGCCAAAAGCAGGGTAAATATATAATAAAAGTACCGTGAATAACTGATACAATATATGCTTTGTAAAACCAGAGCAAATGTGATATGTAACTTTCAGTGAATGCGAATACAGCTAAAAATGTATTTTATACTTTAACAAGAGGCCCATGGGCCTTAACGGTCATCTGACTCATGGCACAAAACAACAAAGTCACAGTATAAAGAATTGGTTAACGATTAATATAAACAATACAAGGAACTCCTTAGTTGAATATGTAAGTTTCTAAAATAGGTAAATGTCATTTGTTGAACAAACTTGGTAGCCCTTCATCCATATATGGTTGTAACCCATTCAAGGATTAATATAAGGAGGAGTCAGATTTTAAAGCCAAATTTCGATCAGCAAAGCTCCCAGTTTGGACCTCTGCCGTTCTATCCCCATGGGTCTTAACCTGGTCATTTATAAAATATGATTGTCCTCACCTAAAGTTCCCCCTTCTGAATCAATTAAAACCCCTATAGATCAATTTTCATTGAGATCGAAGACTGAAACCTGAAAACAGAAATTGGGCCAGCAGCCATCTTGGAATACCAAAATCTTTACGAAAATGTTTGCATGTTGCTCAGCATCAATCAAAACCCTCTATACCAATTTTCATTGAGATCGGAGACTGAAACCTAAAAACAGGCAGTGGGCCAGCGACCATCTTGGAATACCAAAATCTTTACGAAAATGTTTGCATATTGTTCGGCATCAATTAAAACCCCTATACACCAATTTTGATTGAGATCGGAGACCATGCAAAACCTGAAAACAGGAAGTGGGCCAGCTAAAATTAAGAAAATTTGCCCTTTTGGGACCCCAACCCTCAGCCCCTAGGGGTCGGACAAGACTCATTTATATAAAATATTATTGTCCTTCCCCAATGATGTTTCACACCAAATATGGATGAAATTCATCCAAGGATGAAGGAGGAGTAGGATTTTAAAGCTAAAATTAAGAACATTTCCCCATTTGAGGCCTCAGCCCCTAGGGGTCGGACCAGGCTCATTTATATAAAATATGATTGTCCTTCCCCAATGATGTTTTACACCAAATATAGATGAATCCATCCAAGGATGAAGGAGGAGTAGGATTTTAAAGATAAAATTAAGAAAATTTGCCCTTTTGGGGCCCCATCCCTCAACCCCAAGGGGTCGGACCAGGCTCATTTATATAAATTATGATTGTCCGTCCCCAATGATGTTTTACACCAAATATAGATGTAATCTATTCAAGGATGAAGGAGGAGTAGGATTTGAATAATAACAGTAAAACAGATATAACCAACGTAAATATTAAAATAATAACTAATATGATTAAAATAACAGTTTGAGAATGAAAATGAACAGAATAGGGCTACCAGTGTTACCATATCTCCTTTGAAGTCCTGTTAACATTACTAAAGCCATTGAAAGAATTGCTAGATTGGGATAAAAGTCTGAGATTCCAGAGCAAAAAACAAACAAACAAGATTCAATTTTAATAAAAAACAAATTTGATCACAAAATTCAATACTGTTGCAAATGATTTGAAAAAATTGAATGTTGTCTTTATTATTAATTGCAATAATATACAAATGTATTTTATAATATATAATATATATAATTCTAGAAAGTTGTTGGCAATCACTGACAGTTAGAGTGAGAATACATACTTTTTGGCTTGGTAGAAGTTGGTATTTTGGGGCCCTGAGCATGTATCCGGCTTCGAGGGGACGCTGGTTTTGGAGACTTAGGCGGAGTGGGTACTCTTACCAAGGATTCCTATGAAAAAAAAACATTGCCGTGGTAACATGAATAAATTATTATAACAAGAAATGACAATAATAAAAATAAATGAAATATTTATGATTGTAAGGGGAGATAATTATGAAAAGTATAAAATAAGATTTAATGTATTTTTTTTCTGCGTGATAAATCTCACCTCCTGCATCCTAATTAACCCATAAAATTTTTCACCATAGTGACGTAGCATAATTCACTCCTTATAGCCCTGCTAAGCAATCCCCTGCTTCCCCACCCAAACACCCATCAGAACCAGATCTTACTATTGTAAATTGAAATTCATCCCCTCTATAAAGCTCGATTCTGGGTGTTTATAAAGTTTGATATAGAAGCGACAAACTTTGACCGTCTATTTTTATATGTCTGTGCTAGCTACTTTCATTCACAATTGTAAATAAGATATACATATTACAAAACTAATTCTACATCCGTAGTCACCTACTTCACCAAAATAACCAGAAACTGACAAATGTCTGGACCACTCCGTTTGAGGTCACATCAGCATGACCCCTGGCCTAGAATCGGAACATCTTGGGACGTACATTTAGCCCGTAATTTATACTTTCGAATGAATCAACCATACCGAAGATTTTGTAGGTGATATGCTGTTTGGCTAACCATAGCGGTCGTGCTGAGGCGACCCCGAACAGGGAGTGGTTAGATCTTGTATTGAAGCGTTATGTAGAGCATCGTAGCGGAGCGGAATTACAAGTCAAATTTTGATTAGATTTACTCTGCAAGGGAGGTATCTGAAGCAGGAACCAGTTTATTGTATGATAACCTCTCTCGCCCTATTCCAACTTTTCAAGACACGCCCGGTCATATCTAATGTTCCTCACACTTACCTGTCTAGTTTTTAGGTCCTCCGGAAGCTCCGGCAGAGGAGACTCTGTGGCGCTCCTTTCCAAGGGATCCACAGATCCTTGTCGTCGTAATTTTTTCGAGGCTGGCTCATCTTTCTGGATGAGTGTTCCCTTAGCTGCTTTTTCCTCACGGAACTTTCTCTGTAGGAATTCCGGCTGGTTCCTTTCCTGGTATTTCTGCAGACTCGGCTGGTAGTAAAAAAAAAAGGCAGAAAGAAAATAATATTAACTGCTTTGATGACATATACAAATTATTATCTGTTCTGTCATATATTAATTCCTATTTTGACCGAAAATAAAGTTTTTTTTTATTTAAAATCTAGAAATAAAATATAGTGTACATGTATACAGAATTATGTACATGTAATTCAAAAGGTAACCTTAAATGTCAGTAACATAGCAAGAAAAATCTGACTTCCTAATTATATGCAAATTGTTATACAGTCCTTCATTATCCACTCTGTCAAAATAAAAACAAAAGAATGTAACTTACCACTGGTTCTAACTTTGTGGCACGGGGGATATTTGCCTTCTTCTTCTGAGCTACTGTAACTCTCCCGAAACTATAAACATCAAAATATGATAATAACAATCGGGACGGATATTTTAGGAACAGATTTCCATAATGTTATATATTGACTAAGAACTCAGCAGTTTTTTTTCAAAATTCGTAATTCGGATGATTTAAGTTATGAATGAAGGTTTATTGAGGGTGCAATGTACATGTAGTATAGAAATATGAAGAGAACAAAATAATTGCAACTTCTATAAACAAATCCCTGTCAGTCAATATTATCTAAAATCAAACTCACTGCAGAGCTTTGGAATTTCCTTTAGATTGTTGAGGGGCATATGAATATAATCGACTCTTTAAAGCCTCTGGATCAATTGTCCTCAAGCCCATTGGCTGGCTGCTTGTCATGTGACCATTTTGTGAAGTGCCATTAACGTCCATGCTATCAATGAGTGGGGTTCCAAAAGCCCCATTCATACTTCGGCGCGTTGGCTGCGTCCCGTAGGACATCCTTCCGTTTGATTGTTCTGTAATTGAATAAAATAATAGCAACTGGAGTTGTTGTATACATATTCTTGAAGACGCATGCACTGATTTTTGTATATGATCTTTTCAGGGGCCTGTACCTTTAATTTGGGAAAATACCAGTACCACATAATTACGTTCCTTGAAATGCATATATTTAGCAGAGATTTTTATTTATTTGAGAAAATATTTAAAAAAACTGGGGAAAATACAGCTAAAATTCTGTAGGGGAAGGAGCCAAAATTCAGCCCCAAATGCACCCAAAAAATCACTGGCATGCAACCTGTTCTCATATTTAAACTATTTAACAAAATCTTGACTTTGGAAATAATGACAAATCATTTTTTTCATGTTCATTTATGCTCAGAGTTATATGTTGATAAGGAAATCAAATCATGTTCATAATATAAAATAGTGTATGTGTAGTGATTATACATTTGTATGCACAAGTACTTATTAAGTTAGAATATGTCCCAAGTTAAACTGGCACACAAGTGTGGATTCTTGTTTAAGATAGTAATGACGCATAAGTTTTGGCAACAGATGAATTGAAAAGATTACCTGAATGATTGTAAAATGCGTACATTGAACTGATATGTCAAATTTATGCTTTATGCAATTAAATAATTAATATAAAATATATAATATTGCAACTAGAAAATTAAAAACAGAATTTAAACGTACAGAACCTACAGATAAGTTAAATTTACTAATCAAATGGTATGAATAACGAAATCGTAATGAGCAAAACCATGGATTTTTTTATTGGCACTGTTCCCTTATGAAAGCACCTTGCCAAAAAGTATCGAAAGCATTTACGTATTTGCCACTGCATTTTTCTGTTATGCATTTTTCTGTTATATCTGATATTTCTGTTAAACAATAAATTCATCATATTCATAGCCAGAGCTAAGAAGTCAACGACAAAAGAATATTTTCATTATTTGTATCAGATCGTCCTACCATTCTAGAAAGCTTATTATGTCAACTCATGGATTTTTTTAACTTTACAAGCATTTTCCCAGTGTTGTGTGATACATTCATTTCATAAACCACATTTAAATAAATTCTGATTATTTCTTTAACTGCACCATACCTTGTCAATACAAATAAGGCTTCCTATATCAAGTTATTCGAAGATTAACGGCATAATCTACTCCTTTCCGAACGTTGTTTTCATGAAAGCCGCCGCCATGTTGCTTCTTAATCGCTTGGCAACGACTAAACTTAATTTTTTAAACTCAATCTATATCTTTTAAATATTCATCAAAATTAATTAATTTAATATTAATAGAAAGTGCTACAATGATTATAAATTATCTCACCATAATAAAATAGTTGTCATTTCTCGTTGATACGAGATGTATACATGTTGAGGAAATTCGTAAGGTGAAGGTCATTCAGTAGTTTCTTGCTGAGAAGGAATTTGAGAACCAAGTCCGACAACATCCTGTAAAATCAGGTAATGTAAATGACCGTTGTAGTTTTAAACAGTTTTTCATTGAATAATATGAGCCTGCGACTCATTATTTTGAGTGCTTCATTTCTATTGGCACAAAATATTGCAGAAATTATCGGGTAGCGTAAGTCGAGTTGTGGAAGATGCCGTACCGCTGAATCATAATAATAAACGGCGACTGATCAAACATTAACCGGAACCGGTATTTTCTCCCGATTGTCAATCTTGTGCAACTATCTATATGCCCACCGTTTGTGATTATGTGTGTGTAGTACAGTCTATTAGTCCAAAATTTGCATATAGGCTGAAGTTTAACACCGTTGAAGCTTATCTTGATAATAATTCAATATTGAATGAAGGTGTGCTCTGGCCCTGAGACCAGACCTACTAACTTATAAGTTATGATAGATATATGTCCAGACATTATGTCTAAGTCCGGTGTCAGTTAGCTGGACTAGAATATCTCCAGCTTGCTATATAGATATACAGATAGACTTTACAGTACTATACAAACCTTATATCTGTACTTACGTATGCGTAAGATGCATTTCACTGAAAGGGCGTAACCCAGCTCGTAATAGTAAAGGTACTGTCAGGCGACCAGTTCTCGCCAAGTACCAATTCTCGCCATTGCATATGTACTTGTATGATCACACACAAATTTTCAGACCATTTTTGAGGAAATCAGCATGGTAGTGTCTTCTATCATAGTATCAGAAAATGACTTTATTGACGTAATTTTAGTGGTGATTAATCGTACAGCTACAGATGCGATGGCAAGCAGTTGAATTTTGCGTAACTTACAACTAAAAATCGTTTTGACTACACTTAATTGTAACATATCACGTCTGATTAGGCAATGGCTGATGCGACTTAAATGGTATACGATTAAATTTGGCGGGTTTATACAATTCCAGCTTGTTGTTTAAGTGGTTAATGTAGCATGGTTAATGTAGTTTCTCTTCTGTACAGAATTGGACCCAACTAAATAACCCACGGTGGTGGTGTTGGAAGGGTCGTATGTCTTCGAGGGCGAAGACTTCGAGAAAGGAGGGAGGAGTGTAGCGGGATTGGACTGGGTCGATCATCGGTGACCAGGTAGCTCAGTCAGAGCACTCGGCTAGTATTCTGAGGTCCCGGGTTCGAATCCTGGTCTGGTCGCTACATTTTCTCCTCTCCTGTTACAGTTAATGGACCCAACTAAAAACCACGGTGGTGGTGTTTGGAAGGGTCTCGTATGTCTTCGAGGGCGAAGACTTCGAGAAAGGAGGGAGGAGTGTAGCGGGATTGGACTGGGTCGATCATCGGTGACCAGTATATCGGCTAGTACTGAGAGTCCCGGGTTCGAATCTCGTCTGGCCGCTACATTTTCACAGTTAACATAAAAGCAAAATCCAATTCCTATTTTTTATTTAAATATTTTTTGCAATAAAATTGTCATTTGAAAGTGATGTAATTATATGATTCAATAAAAGTCAATTCAACAGCGAATGATGACTCTTTACCTTAGGTAGAATTAAATTATTCATCCGTGACGACAAAAAAGTTCAATATTTTAGTGTAAAATTAACATGACAAACAAGGTAACTTTCAGAGATAATTTTATTTAAACGTTAATATAAAGCGTAATATAACATAAAGTATTTGTACTCGGCCAAATGTGTGAACTCTGTGACCGTTATTGTGCAGCGAGGCGAAGCTGACGCACAAGTACACACTGCACGGAGTTTGTCAAACTTGTCAAAACACCGGTGTTCAAGTAGCTCAATGTGTTTGAGATTGTCGTCAGACTTGACGATATTACATCTAGGGGAGCCATGTAATTATATAATCTACGGTAGATTCATCAATAGATGGAACAACTTCACTTGTGTTAGCAATTGTGAACATTCGAATAGTATCTTAAGTAACAATTGCCAACAAAAAACGAAATTGAGGATTTTTTTAGTGACGAACAGAATCTCCGCTCCTACAAAACTTCTATTCAATCAAAGTATTAATTGCACTCATGCCGATACTGTTTCCTGATTGGTCAGCCAATCAAAAAGTTTTGCAAGCTGATAGCCGATCCGAGCTGTGTGGGAGATCAAAGGGATCCAAACTGTTTACCGTTACAAGTTTTGCTAAATAATAAGCGGTATCACTGTACTTGGGAAGCGTTTCAATCGGTGTCATATTCAATTCAGAAAAAGTACAAAAAGTATATTAATTAATTAATATAACAAGAGATTTAGCTACAGGTTCATTTATATCTGTGATATATGCTTATAAAAAGCTGCAACTTGTGGTGTTTATCATTTTTTTTCTGTGACTTGTAAGAGCGATAATTCAATCAAGCTTCTACCCTTCATATCCTTAATTAATTATCTAATTTTCATGTTGTTATACCAGTATTCCATGTGTGCATGCAGCAGTCCAAAATATTAAAATTATCAATAAAGTTTCGTGGTTTCACTATATAGCTAGTGTTCTATGACCTGGCTATATATATATAGTTTTACACTGTTCATTACTGTGAATGAAAATTATCATGACATGCACTGTTGATAATTTATGACAGGTTATCGAGAAATGGATGTTTTTGTCCTTGTTTGTCCTTCAGCACTCGGTCTTTACACCAGGGGGTATGTATATAGGGAGTATGTGATCAGTCATGCGTGACTAAATCTCTTTTCTATCCTTCAAAGTCACCTTGACATAAAATCAAAGTTATAATTTTTTCATTTATCTATATACATGTCGATGAACAAATTCAGGCTATAAATGTTCAGTTAGAGTATGTCTTGACAAATAATAACAAAAAGATTGCTTAAATTTTGAATGCCTTCATGTCCTTAAATTCAAAAATGTATCGATCATTCCAATAGGATTTATATCTAGGCCACACCAAATTAATTTGTAGTTCTTCGGGAAATTGAAAAATAAAAAAGGAGCGAGCGAGCGAATTTCTTTTGTTTTTAAAAAAAAATGGAATCAAGGATTTTTAGGTGCGAAGGGTTTCAAAGTTGAGCGAGCGATTTTTTTTCAAACCATGGAAGTAAATATTCATGATTAAAACACTGATAAACCTGTGTACTGTGGTTTTCAATCATCCTGGATACTTCTGTATATATATGTTATCATGCATAAACAAAAACAAAGCTGTAATTTAAACAACAATGTAATTTTTGATAAAAAAAACAAAAAAAAAAACAATGATCTATCTGATCAGTTAAAACAAAAAAAGCATATCTTACATGTACATTAAAGGTACACCAAAGTTGACTAAATTTTATAAATTTCTTTTCCATCAGATACATGTAACATGACCTACCATAATTTATCAAAGTATAATATAACTATATAAAGGCGTTTTTCTGCATCAGGAAAAAATACCAATGATTTTCCAAACAATCCAGTTATTTAATGCATGCATTTATCCATGGATATCGAAGACATAGCGTCAATGTACATGTATGTATTATTAACAAAAATATCAGAATGAACACAAACTTTCAATTGAAAATCTAATTAATACAATTTACCAGGAAAATCATTTATTTTTGTGCAACACATACAAATTATGTTTCATGAGAAACAAATGATAGAAAGATTGCGATTGACTGATTCAGTTGTCAGGTTTTGACTATAGCTTCACTATCGACTTGCTTTAAGCAAAGATATGGATGAATGAAAAGAAATACCGATTCATGGTTCTGTATTAAAAACAATGTTCAAAAGAAATAACACTGCAGCTCATTTGTTACAGAAATTCATACTATTTTGTGAAATTTCAATCGAGTCATGTCTTGGTTTGTGGATATATATATCTTGATCGCTCGAATGTCATCTAATCTCATGTCCGTTGCAGCATTATATAGATTTTACTCAAATTAATGTCAACAAGGCGATTAAAAAGATCAACAAAAGTTTCATCATTTTCGGCTTCGATAGCCGTGTTTGACATCAAATATGTTGGGCCTCGCCGAACGGTAACAATCAAGACACCCATAATCGAAACCAAAGTGCTGAGAGTGAAGATTACACTAGAGTGAACAGATGAATGTCAACAACACAAAAAGGTCCACAAACGTTTCATTTTCGGCCGCGATCGCGATCAAATGGCAGCAAGGATGCTAGGTCACTCCGGACGTTCATCATTCACCACTCATCGTCCAAAAATTAAACGTTAAAAGTTCAAAAGCATGTTGGTAAATACGATTTTTCCGTCAGCGCTTTTCTCCTTACCCGCCATTTTTTGTAGTTAATTCATCTGTCAGACAAAACTGTCTCCATTTCCGCAATGTAATTCAAGCGTCTGCAAGTGCCAGTAGAGCACTACCGGTAAGTAACTCGGATGACAGAAAAATAAATCTTTTTTTTTTTTTACGTGCCGTCGCATATTTTTTTATATATTTTTCTCAAACCCGAAAATTTATGTGAGCTGCTCCCGACGAACTACAAATTAATTTGGTGTGGCCCTACAAAACTTCATATTATATTGGCCCATAATTTGGCATAAATAATGAAATACTTTGAACACTCCTTCATTTAATGCAGTAAGCTCATTATCAGCCTGCAATGATTTTCATTTTATAACCTCATATGACATGTAGTTAAAATTATTCTGATGTTCAAGACAAGTTGATAGAATAGACGAATGACAGAGTAATTCAGAATGTCAAATCCTTAGGTATGTAATCATCTTGGCATATATTATACTTAAATATTGATTCAAAAACACGAAATCCTTTAACGATGCTCCACCGCTGACAAAACAGTATTTTATCTCTATCAGGAGCAGACAAATTACTATTTTTCTTTAGTAACAAAAGTTATTTACCACAATTAAAAAGCTTCTTATATATTTACTTCAAGATGAAAATATTAAAAACCATAATTTCGCCCCGAAAAAATTCCTTTGCACTATATAAATGTTCTATATGGAATGAAGTACTGATCGTGCATGCACCAAAAGCACAAAACAAATGATTTTATATGTCTTTTTGTGTTAATTACACATATATACATGATTAAAAACCAATTATTGTTCAAATGATGAGTACGTCGGTTTATACTGTCAGCAGTGGCCATGAAGCATCTTTAAGATTGAAAATGACACCTTTTCATTTAATCTGTCATGATAAAATTAAAATAAATAGTGATATCCTGGACTCACGATTTTCCTGTGGGACTCACCAAAGTTTGGAGAACCTCTATATTTCTTTGTACTAACTGGGACTCCTTATAATTTGAACCTGCTTTAAAAATAAATGTGTCTTTTTTAGAAAAACTTGTTCTAGATCTGTGTGTGTAGAAAAATAAAACTCAACAACAAATTTCCACTAGGGTATTGGCCATGTCTTGATGGCTCTTCAGGAATATAAACATATATATATATATATATATATGATAAATTTAAAGAAAAATCCTTACGGACGAAATCTATAAGAAATAAAAACAATAACGACTGACTAGTGAGCGCTTTCGCTTTCGCCCCATTCAAGCCTGAAGAGCTCCCTTGAATGGGGCGAAAGCGCTCACTAGTCGGTCGTTATTGTTTTTATTTCTTATATATATATCTAATCTTGAAAGAATTTCCCTTCGGCCATTGAAGTATAGCGCTAATTAATTAGACCTTGTAAGATAGTGTGGCACCCCTGGAGTCATTGCAGACCTGTTGTACAGCTGATTAATCGGGCACATTTGAAGATTCTGTTCATCTTCACTTGATTTACTCGGCCAGGTGTTCAGTGGATATATACAGTAAAACATGTTTATAACAAACATACTCACAGCTAGTTCACGTTTGATAACATGAAAATTTTTATTCCAAAAAATAAAAAAATTTAAGAAAAAATTTCATTCCCATCAAGGTTAACGTTCCTATTATAAGATATCTGCATTTTGTGATATCGAACTATGCTTATAACAAAGCAATTTTGTTCGTCCTCAGAGCTAGGGGTTCAAATTATTTTAACTGTATTTTAGTAATTTTACTGTACAATTTTTATATCAAACACATGGGCATATTCATTTTAATTCATTACAAACATTTAGGGAAATGATAAAGAGTTTTGTGTTGAATAAAAATTGGGAATCAATTAAATCTCATTAATTTGAAAATGATATGGAATAGGACTAAAAGTTTCACATTACTTTGATTTTTTTAATGACATAAAAAAAAACAATTACTTTAAACATTCGATAATATTTGATACACTTTACATGTAGTTTTTTTTCTATATCAAAAGTCAGAGTTTATATGCAAATTAGACTTTTACAAGGATTAAGACTTTTTTGAACTGTATAGTATGTAGCTATGCCCTATATAAATATAGTTAACAGTGATTGATGGATTGACTGAGTTTTAAAAGAAAAATAAATATCATACAAATAAATGAATGATTGACACTTATGACACAGGAGTGAGAAATTAGGTCAAAGAGTATGTTAATTATTATGTGTATATCGTAATATATATAGCGAAGAAACAAAATATGTATTTAGTAAAATAATATTCTTTAAAAATCTAATGGAGAATTAGATGTTTCCTGTCACTAGATGTGATCATGAATGTAAAACAAAAGTGAGACTGTAGGGTTGTATATTATAATTGGCTGAGAATGGCTCGCATACTTTAATTTATATACCTTTAAACAATAGGTTATAATGGATAATTTTCTTTGTGAGCTTACGATATTGTTGTTTTGTTATAGTGGCCCTAAATATAATGAATATGTATTGTTGGGTGTCTGATCTCAGACACAATCACTGGTGGTCACAGGCCTTGAAAAGACTTCATGGAGGGCCAGTGTTCAGAATAATAGAGTTTCCCAGAGGTCATAATAATAGTATAATTACTGGGTCATGTAATTAGATACATGTATGATCATATGATTGATATGGCATTTACCGTACCCATTCTCCTTTTAGCACACTCACCCCTTTGAGCCAGGGAAGGGAGGCATATATACTCTTCCCCACTAAGTCACCCCCTCCCTTATATTAGCTAGCTAATATAACCCCTACCCCCACTCTCTCCCCTATAATTTATATACCCTCTAATTAACCCCTCCCCTAGATAATACGTATACCCCCACACCCTACCCTAGCTAGCTAATATACCCCCTCTCCTACATACCCCATACCCTAGCTAATATACCCCCTCTCCTACATACCCCATACCCTAGCTAATATACCCCCTCTCCCTACCCCTCTCCTAAATAATATACCCCCTACCCCCACCCCTCTCCTAGGTAATACACTCCTTATAGTTCCCCACCCCCTCTCCTAAGTAATACACCCCCTCCCCACCATGTCCGCTTGCTAATATACCCCCTCCCTCACCCAATATACCCCCTACCCACTACGTATACCCCACCCACCCCCTCCCTTCTTTCCCACCTTGTAGCTCACTCAGCATATCCATTCATTTGTCTGTGTTGTTCATCAAATACACATGTTGGACAATAATACTACACCCACATGAACAATTATTTCACTTGTGCATTGGTGTATTTCAGATCGTTATTTAAACCTATAAAACTATTAATTAATTTAACTGCACCGTTTAGAAATGAAACTGATCAATGTATACTGTTTATGATAAATATCATCAGATCATCCGCCAACTCTATCTACATGTAGTCAAGCTAGGTGTATTACTATGAAACTATTCAATGAATTACAGCTGTGAGCTATCGCCATAGAAACCTATAGACTAGGTGAGGATAGTGCCAGACAAGTTATTTATAGTAACTGGGGGAGTACCTGTACTTGGGGATACCTTCAGCATCATGTGTTATGTATATATGTACAACATGATTACATCTGCTGAACTAGTATACCTGCTGGCCACGGCCACCAACCCTTCTAGATGGCCATCCACTAGTTAGATTTTACTATAAGATTATCTCCCCTTACTAATATGTCCATATCTCTTATTATAAACACGTATACAGGCTACCTGCACTACATTTGTATTGACTATAAGATTATCTCCCCTTGCAGAGCAGTTTATTTCTTAATAATTAATTTCAGGGGCTTGTAGGAACCTTTTCAATTTGGAAAACACTACTTTGCATCTTTCTTGAAACATGTATATTTTAGAGACTTTCTCTTTATTTGGGATTTTTTTTACATAAAAATGGGAAAAAAAGCAAAATTTCTCTAGGGAAAGGGGCCTTTATTTGGCCCCAAATTTACATAAAAAAAATCGTTGCAAAGAGGTCTATTTTAATAGCCTAGACCATACAGGCTACTTGCACTTATTAGATTTTGATATAAAGATTATTTCCCAGTGGGAGGTCCATCATAGCTTTGATTTTACTATAAGATTATATCCCCTTACAGAGAGGTCCATCTTAGCTTAGATTTTACTATAAGATTATCTCCCCTTACAGGGAGGTCCATCTTCGCTTAGATTTTACTATAAAATTATCTCCCCTTGCAGGGAGGTCCAACTTAGCTTAGATTTTACTATAAGATTATCTCCCACAGGAAGGTCCATCTTAGCTTAGATTTTACTATAAGATTATCTCCCCTTACAGAGAGGTCCATCTTACCATAGATTTTACTATAAGATTATCTCCCCTTACAGGGAGGTCCATCTTAGCTTAGAATTTACTATAAAATTATCTCCCCTTACAGGGAGGTCCATCTTAGCTTAGATTTTACTATAAAATTATCTCCCCTTACAGGGAGGTCCATCTTAACTTAGTTTACTATAAGATTATCTCCCCTTACAGGGAGGTCTATCCTATAAATATATAGCATCCTAGATCTAGACCATACAGCTGACTACCCATGTGTTTTAATTTGTAATGCAGAATTACAATTAGATTTAGAAATGAATGAGTAAATAGTTTTTGATATAGTTTCTGAAACCACTTGTACTCCACAAATTAAGGCTCTTATCCGCACCTAAACACATTCATATACTTCATGAGAGTTCCTTGATCATCATGTATAAGGAAATTCACATATAATATAAATCCAAGCTTAAAGGCAGTATTCCTTGAAGTGCAGTTTGAAGAGCTAGCTAAATAGCCCCTCATACCATATGTACAGACGTCCCAATCTCCAACAGTGATTCCTATAGCCTAGGTCTGTACATGAGCTCCTCATAATGAATGTTTCAGACACCCACATCCCAGGCAGTGATCAGAACCTATACATAGACACACATATATCCCAGTCAGTGGGTGAATACATATACTGCACCTAAGTTGGAATACTATACCTACAGGGATATATACTGTGTCTGTACTGGCTGGGATATAACATACATACTAAAAGGTTGGTAAATCTCCTATGGTAGAGATTTGACTTGTCCTAATTCTCTTATGAAAGAGATGGGTATAATGTAATTCTCTTATGAATTCTCTCATGATAGTATAGAGACACTATAGATCTTTACTTTTGAATTTTACTTGTACACTAGGCGTATATAAATAGCCTGCAAGATGTTTAGGGTCTGACTGGCAGAACTTTAGTTCCAGTTCTCGGTAACACATCTTTGGCTGCGTAGATTCTTCATCACTATATATCACATAAGAATTAGTTAACTCATTCACCCCTAAAGATACATTTGGACTCTTCCATTTCAAATGCTGGTGTAGTTCATTATGAATTTTCAGGGATGATGGAGTAAAAGTTTGCCCAGCTTCTGATACATATATATAGCTAGGTAAAACAAATAGAAAAAGAAATCTTGTATGATAATATCACTAAAATCATTAATCTAAGTAAGTTAATAAAAAAAAAATACTGATCCATGTAAACATGTTCTGAATGTTGATCTCTTTTGATAAAATGTACCTATATCGATCGAAGGTCAGTGGACCTCTGATAATCCAGATGCTAATATATAAAAGTCAGGAAAACTTGGAAAACTCGCAGTCCGGACGGAAATGTAGGGGAATGAATTACCATATAATATATTACAAATTGACTAAGAACACAGAAATTGGTAGTCAGGAAAATTTGTTAATCCAAACAGTTTTAAGTTGCCATATAATTATGTTGTGATTCATTAATAATGATAATACCTACACCATAATTAACCCAATAAGCGCCCAGGGCACTTAAAAATTGAAACAAATACCATAAGCGAGCACTTACATAATTGATAGAACCAGATTTGGACTAGTCTTTCATAAAACTATTGCCAAAAATAATTCATAATCATCAATTTAAAAAAGAAATAAAAAAGGAAGCTACATGGTTTTCACATCTTCAGTGTGCATTGAATTCGAGGACTCTAAAATTGAGGCATAGCCGGCTTTTATATAGAGAGAGAGGGGGTGGGGGCGCGTGGGGCAAATAATTATAATGATTGATTAACGTTGATAACACTTTGTTTCAATCAAAGACTCTTCTTTTTACAAGTAGTCTACCATAATACAATATTTTCAGCACTTTACTCCGGTTAGTTAGGTTTAGATGGATTCAGAAATTAGAATCTAGTTTTCGATTTTGATAGTTTCTGATTCAGGTGAATGTAATGCTACGTAACCTCATAGGTATACATGTAGGAAATAATGTATGTTTGCAATGACCAGTTCAAATTTAAACCTGATTGGGACCACGCGTACGTGTACGTGCGAAAAAAAAAAACATTTTTTATTATACCGATAAAAAAATGTGACTTAAGATATATATTACTGGCTATGAATTTTATGTTTTACTTGCATTTAATTGCATTAATATATAAAAATTCATTAATACCATTAATTGACATCTGTTAATTAATTAATCATTAACTGATTAATCATTTACATATGCTGATAATCTGTGAACCATACGTATGACGGTTTGTGGGATTCAATATCACATTGTTTACAATTAGTACAGTTTACTGTTGGCTTGCTGTATGCTGTGAGGGCTTGTTATAACGGCCGACATTCCTGAGGTTGTTTTGACTTGTAACAGCTTCTGTACCAATACAGTAGTTAAAATTCTCTGTAGAATGTATTGTGAGCTTATAATATGCTTGATAAGTGGCTTATCAAATTAATTTCACATGATCATGATCGATGGCTGGATTATAATCAGTACATGATGATAATGATAATGATGATAAAGCAATGATGATTATAATGATAGTGTGATGATGATAATGATGATTCCATGATTTAAGCTATGATGGGGGAGCTGAGTTACCGTTTTCGACCCAATAAGCGCCCAGGGCGCTTAAAAAATGATTAAAATGAAAAGGTGCAAATAATTCAAAATTATTGCAAATCTATACCGTTTTATGTAGTTTTGGTCTTTATTTATGCCTGGGAAATTAAAATTGAGACCTCAAAAAGGAGAGGGGCGCTTTTAGGGACATAGGCGCTTATTGGGTCAAATACGGTAATCCAATAACACTCTATGCGTTTCAACAGGGCACATTTATATATAGTTTTCAACATGACTCCTTTCTTTTTCACCAATGTAATATGTCTATTGAAGCTCCAAAGTCTACACTAGTACTAGACTGATCAATATGTTTGTATTCTCTGTAGCGTATTAATTTTAATCTTCCGCCTCTACACAACTTGTTTACATATCAGCTGTATGAAGTTGAAATTATAGCTTATTCACCCTTGAAAACACATTTAGACTCTTCTAAATCAAAGACTAGACCAGTCCATTATGAAATTTTAGGGATGAATGAATTAATATAAGTTTATTTATGTGTTCACTCATGTGTGGCCATAAGGTTTATGTGTATTTATGATTTACCATGCATGTTTTCCAGAGTATATTGGACGTTAACTTAGATATGTTTATTTTGCTGTCATAGATTCATGCTATGTCATAGGGGGAATTTATATTAGTCAAATTATTTTTAGATTGCTCAATAAATTGCAAGATCTTATGTACTTAAATAACTAAATTAGAAATACATGTTCTACATACCATGTGTATATTTATATCTAGATAACAAAATATAGTGTGAGGCTTTACTTTGCTTTTGGTCTCAATTGTCTAGTGAATTCCTGAATAATTATGTCTCCATTGTCTAAGAATTTGTGGAATAATTATTTCTAATGATCAATTGTCTAAGAATTTGTGGAATAAATATTTCTCATGATCAATTGTCTAAGAATTTGTGGAATAATTATCTTGAGACATGAGTCCAGGAAGCTATAAATTAAGAAATAGATATATATATATATATACTGTAGGTAATATAATAGGGCCTCTAGGAGTGAGTAGTGTCTTAGGATTGTTGTCTAAGAAAGATACAGTAAGTACATGTATAAGTTGATTAGGTCAAGGAGATGGGGGGCTGATTATAGGGTACATGTGGTATTATTGTGGTAACCTGGTATACATACTGTACACGTGTGTACCAGGTCAAGGAGATGGGGTGCTAATTAGGGTACATGTGGTATTATTGTGGTAACCTGGTATACGTACTGTACACGTGTGTACCAGGTCAAGGAGATGGGGTGCTAATTAGGGTACATGTGGCCATGGTATTATTGTGATAACTTGGTACTGTACACATGTGTACCAGGTCAGTGAGATGGGGTGCTAATTAGGGTACATGTGGTATTATTGTGATAACTTGGTACTGTACACATGTGTACCAGGTCAGTGAGACGGGATGCTAATTAGCGTACATGTGGTATAACTGTAATACATGTATAACCTGGTACTGTACACATGTGTACCAGGTCAGTGATCATGAGATGGGGTGCTAATTAGGGTACATGTGGTATTATTGTGGTATAACCTGGTACTGTACACATGTGTACCAGGTCAAGGAGATGGGGTTCTTATCAGGGTACATGTGGTATTATTGTGATAACCTGGTACTGTACACATGTGTACCAGGTCAAGGAGATGGTGGGCTGATTAGGGTACATGTAGTATTATTGTGATAACCTGGTACTGTACACATGTGTACCAGGTCAAGGAGATGGGATGCTAATTAGGGTACATGTGGTATTATTGTGATAACCTGGTACTGTACACATGTGTACCAGGTCAAGGAGATGGTGGGCTGATTAGGGTACATGTGGTATTATTGTGGTATAACCTGGTACTGTACACATGTGTGTACCAGGTCATTGAGATGGGATGCTAATTAGGGTACATGTGGTAATATTGTGATAACTTGGTTCTGAGACTGTACACATGTGTAACATGTATACAAGTGGGGGCTGATTAGGGTACATGTGGTATTATTGTGGTATATAACCTGGTACTGTACACATGTGTACCAGGTCAGTGAGACGGGATGCTAATTAGCGTACATTGTGGTATTATTGTGGTATAACCTGGTACTGTACACATGTGTACCAGGTCAGTGAGACGGGATGCTAATTAGCGTACATGTGGTATAACTGTAATACATGTATAACCTGGTACTGTACACATGTGTACCAGGTCAAGGAGATGGGGTTCTTATTAGGGTACATGTGGTATTATTGTGGTATAACCTGGTACTGTACACATGTGTCCCAGGTCAAGGAGATGGGGTTCTTATCAGGGTACATGTGGTATTATTGTGATAACCTGGTACTGTACACATGTGTACCAGGTCAAGGAGATGGTGGGCTGATTAGGGTACATGTGGTATTATTGTGATAACCTGGTACTGTACACATGTGTACCAGGTCAAGGAGATGGTGGGCTGATTAGGGTACATGTGGTATTATTGTGATAACCTGGTACTGTACACATGTACCAGGTCATGTGTGGGCTGATTAGGGTACATGTGGGGATTATTGTGGTATTAACCAGGTCAGGCATGAGATGGGATGCTATTAGGGTACATGTGGATTATTGTGATAACCTGTACGGTGTACCAGGTCAGTGAATGGATGGGTGATTAGGGTATGTGGTATATTGTGGTAACATGTACACATGTGTACCAGGTCAGGTATGGGGTAATTAGGGTTACATGTGGATTATTGTGATAACCTGGTACTGTACACATGTATGTTACATGTGTTGTATACCAGGTCATTTGAGATGGGATGCTAATTAGGGTACATGTGGTATTATTGTGGTATAACTTATACTACATACTGGTGCTGTACACATGTGTACCAGGGTCATGTGAGATGGTGGTACTGCTCATGTGTACCTGGTAGGGTACATGTGGTATTATTGTGATAAAATGGTACTGTACACATGTGTACCAGGTCAGTGAGATGGTGGGCATGATTAGGGTACATGTGGTATATTGTGGTACTGGTCTGTACCATGTGTACCAGGTAAGGAGATGGGGTGCTAATTAGGGTACATGTGGTATTATTGTGATAACACTGGTACTGTACAACATGTATGTCCCAGGTCAAGGAGATGGGATGCTAATTAGCGTACATGTGGGATTATTGTGGTATAACCTGGTACTGTACACATGTGTGTACCAGGTCATTGAGATGGTGGTGATAATTTGGGTGCATGTGGTATATTGTGATAACTTGGTTCTGAGACTGTATACATGTGTACATGTATACAAGTGTAGCAACATATGCTGATCAATGGTTTTTACACCATTTTTTGTTCCTAGAGGATATATAGAATATTCTTGTCTTTCCTATCCACATATAAAAGGGTAGTTTTTTTATTGTTAGTCTCCACTGGGGGAGGGGAGGGGGGACTCATCAACAGCGCTGAGGGGTGGGGCAAAAGGTGGTCAATTTGGCTATTTTCATATGGTATGACTTCTTTGAAACTATACCACATGGGATGGATTTGGATAGGGATTTCAAAATTACACAAATAGGTTGGCTGACCCCAGAGGGCCTGATGGATGGGGACCAAAAGTAGTTAATATGCTCAATTATAATCAACTTTTTCTATAAAACTAATTAAGTATCAGGGCCATTACTAAATTAACCAGATGACTGATACAGGCCCTCTGAGCCTCTTGCTGAGTCAGCTGATTCCCTTTGATAACTTCTTCTCAATAACCGAACGGCTCAGAACCATATATTAATCAAATATTAGAGTGAAGGCATATGCTTCAATCCAACGATATTAACTTACATCATACAGGAAAAACAATGTTTATAATGAACACACTACAGAGGTTTGTTATAGCCGTGCTTTACTGTAATGTGTACACTTTATGTTTTAGACCATGGCAATGGACGGCGTCCATCTTAAGGCCACAAAAGAAGTGGAGGATTTTGATCTGGATGACATCGACAAAATCCTTTCACAGCTGTCGGCAGAGGAGATCGAAGAGCTCAATGGAGACTTTGACCCAGATGTAAGTCAACTGAGAGAAATTGGGTTATTTTGTTTATTTGAATTTTTGTTTCGGAATTTTTTTTAAAAGTAGTGGACCTTGTGCATGGTTTTGAGGGATGGCAAAAGTAACCTGATATTTGGTCGCAGTGTTGGTCAATGTGGTCTTAAATGATGGTTAGCGAGTTAGACGACCTGTAGCCAGTGTTATAAGCTCACACTTCTTGTTACATTTCTGATTCCAGAACTCCTTTCTGCCGCCCAGTCAGCGTATGAAAGCCCAGACCACGAAGGACCCCACTGGCCCATACAAACGGGAGAAACTTCTAGCCTTCCTGGAGAAGAAAGCCAAGAATGAGAAAGACTGGGAACAGATGAAGCCATATGTCAAAGAAACTAAGGGTCAGTACCTATTCACCCTGAAGACACATTTGGACTCTTCTAATTCTAAGACTGGATGATTCCATCTTGCAATATCAGGGGTGATTAAGTTAGAACATTATTCTTAATTATATGGAAGATAAGACAACAGTCAGAGGTCGTGAACTTGTGACATTTACATAATCAGATACAAAGGTCCAGAATATTGATTTGTGTCATAATCAGATACAAACTAAAAAGGTGTCAAAATATGAAAAATATTTGTGTCATATTCAGATTCTCTAAATGTTTATTTGTGGAATAAATCATGGATTTTGGTAATGTTAGGAAAAAACAGCTATTTCGTTATCTTATAAAGTCAGACATGGTGTTAATTCCATAAAAGAGATGTTAGTCTCAAATATTTTGCTGCAAGCCCGGCGAGATAATTATCTTATTGCATCACAAAGAAGGTAATTTCAAATCAGAACATTTGGGATAGATTTTGTAACCAATTGGATATTGAACTATTCCCCTCCCCCCCCCCCCCTCCACTAAGCTGGTGGTGATCTTAAGGGAGTAAATGGTGTATTTCTAGGGAGAAAACTATGTGTAACAAGGGAGATAATTGTGTATTACAAGGGTCATTACTCTGTTGTTCTGTTGATTGAAACGAAGTAGCAACTGTATATTTGCTGATATTCGTGGGGGTATTAATTTCGCTAAATTTGCGAGTCCATCCAAAATGGTGAAATTTAATACCTTGCAAAATTGATCAAAATCATGGTTTCCTGTATTATAGCCTGGCATTAGAATAGGACTTTAAAAGACTACAAAGATAATTCGTGAAAATAAACCTCAAAACAATAAATCGCGAAATTTTACATCCGTGAAATGTAACAACTATACAGTATTCCGTATTTGCATATTACAGAGTTATCTACCCTTGCGGGTAGGTATCGATTGTTACGTCACATGTTTCCGAGCGTAACGTCATACATTTCGGAGAAAGCGACGTAAATTGTTCTCACAAAATAATGACGTAACAATCGATACCTACCCGCAAGGGAGCTAACTTTGTAATATGCAAAGACGGAATATAATGTCTATGTTGCTGGATGTTGCCCATCATTTCATTCCATATTGCTGTCTATAAGATCCTGAATTAACTAATATATTAATGTTTGCCTTTTTACAGGGAAGGTTTATAAGCCTAAAGAGGAACCAAAGGCCCAGATTCATGAGGATGAGAGTGTACAGACAGAATGGGATGATATCTTAGCTGAAGCTACAGAGGAAGAACTTGTCGACCTGGCTGGTAACATACCGCATTACTTAATATTCTTTCTTTGTATATTACAGAGTTAGCGCCCTTGAGGGTAGGTGTCCATTGTGATGTCATTTTGTGAGCGCAATTCATGTTGTTTTCTCCAAAAAGTATGACGTTACGCTCCCAAACACATGACGTCACAATTAATACCTACCTGCAAGGACAGATAACTCTGTAGAGTGCAAAGACAGAATTAGATACTTACAATCACCACCACTTTCTCAGCTATCAATTTTTGCGATTTCTTTATCAAAACAAGTTTGTGAAGATTAATATTCACAGATTTAACAATTAAATGATAATTCATATCAATATAGATGATGTAGGTATTAATTCTCAGAGATAAACTTTCTCGAATTTACTTGAATCCCGAATATGCGAAAGCACCGAATGAAAGATGGTTCACAGTAGTCTTCTCTGGTTCTGGTGATATATTTAGAGGATCTTACATGAGTGACTATGTGATATGAAATTCATCAAAATCGTTAAATAATTAGATATGCCACTCACCTAAAATATGAAATTTATCGAATGAGTTTGATAATTTGATGTGGCACATCTTATTATTTCATAAAATGTAGTCATCAGTGTAATATTCTATTTATCACAAAACTTGTATTGATAGAAATAAAAGGTGGTCTATATAAAAAAAAATCATTATAGACAATAAACACTTGACTTAAATTGACAAGAGATCACTTTAATAGACAGTAGGTCTTTATAGACAGGTAATCACTGGCCGCTATAGAGAGGTGTTGAACAGGTGACACAATGAATAGATGGCCACAATGGACAGGTGATGTTTGTTACAGATAGTTGTCACAGACCGCCAGCCATTTATATATTTGTCTATTTTAAACAAGTTATGATTTTGAACTACTGTTTTCCAGCCGTGCTGGGGTTCCATGGTATGCTGAACCAGACACAGTACTACGCGTCCCTGGAGAGTGAGAGTATATCACACACGGGCGGTTTCTCAGGTAAATTTTCATCCTATAAAGTATGATTTCATTGTTCGCTAAAACAAAATACAATATCTTGTAAGTAGTCTTCCCTGTGGATGGATGTGGACTACAAGGCATGCGTCTTGATTGAGAATGGAAGTTCATCACTAACTAATGTTCTGCATGCTTGTTCACAAGGTCATAGGTCAAGTACATAAGGTCACTGAGGGTCACATACAGGGTCATTCACAGGGTCACACAGGGGGTCATATAATGGGTCCCAAGATCATAGGTCATTGAGGGTCACATACAGGGTCACTGAGGGTCACATACAGGGTCATTCACAGGGTCACACAGGGGGTCATATAATGGGTCTCAAAGTCATAGGTCATCTGCATAAGGTCACTGAGGGTCACATACTAGGTCATCTACATAAGGTCACTGAGGGTCACATACTAGGTCATACACTGGGTCACTGGAGGTCACACGCAGGGTCAAGTCACTGGAGGTCACAGGAATGTAAAGCATTACACTCAGGGTCACTTAGGCACAGCTTCAGGGTCACACACATGGGGGTTATGGTGCAAAGTCACTTACAAATCCACCAAGTGTCAAACACTGTCATAGAAAGTGCACAAAAGTCACAATAGGGTCACATTTAGTATTTAAGTTCACCTGTAATTCACTGATAGTTTAAGAATTTGAGAAACAGTATCAATGTTAATTACATGTGGCCTTGAAAATGTGTTTTGTTATTTACGTGTGGCCTTTGATATGTGTTATGATTAGAGAAACAGTTTGTTATCTTCATGTGGCCTTGGGTATGTTTGTGATTTTGAGAAATAGTTTGTTAATTAATTGTGGCCTTGGGTATGTTTGTGATTTGAGAAACAGTTTGTTATATACATGTGGCCTTGGATATGTTTGTGATTTTGAGAAACAGTTTGTTATTTACATGTGGCCTTGGGTATGTTTGTGATTTGAGAAACAATTTGTTAACTACATGTGGCCTTGTTTTATAACTGCATGTATACCTTGTGTTGACAGGACCTCCAGGTAAGACATAAAACAAATAACACATATTTTATAAGGCCAGCCTTAGATTAATATTTGTTTGTTGAGCACTGTCACATAGTGTGCAAATCTGAACTTACTATTTATGGACTGATGGTTGAGGTTTTTCATGTCGAAAAGACTAATTACTAGTAAATGATTTTGAAAGGAAAAAAATATAAACTAGAAATGATTTCAAGAGGAAAAAAAATATTTAAACATTGTGTAGTGGATTCTGAACACTCCCCAAAATTTCTAGATACTGTGACAATTAAAGATTGAACGGATGAAGGACCATGGCAAATGGCAAAAATGTATCACCATGCCAGTTCATAGATGGATAAATGGTTACAGATCTTAAGTTTCAACTGTTACTGTATCGAAGACATCTCATCATCCAATGAACGAAATTTGAGTCAATATTGCTGTAATTATGCTGATAATTTACTGGATAGATGTTTCATTTCAGTGTAGGTGCATAGCAAACAGGTATTTGTTTGTGGTTGGCCTTAGCATCGCTTGTAACTTAGATATTAAACAGAACTATTATATAGGCGTGTTACTCACAAGACAGACGGTTTGGCGAGAACTCTGATACCAGTCTCTACAAAATGATAGGCAAAACTTACTTGTCATCAGCATCTAAAATACTCCTTTTCATCTGGATCTTTAATTTCATGGTGGTAATATCAGAATTATGACTCCATAAAAATGGACTCAAATTTAAGAAAATATACCCAATAAACCTACAAAAGATGTTTATTTACTCTAAATCAAAACTGTAGCTTTACTATTAAAAAAATAAAATTCAGATTTTGAAAAATTCTCTTCTAATTATTTCTTTAACATGAAAGGAAAATTGAAAAAGTGAATAAATCATATTCACTATTGTAAACATAAAAGTGTCTTTGATTGTGTGGCTTTGTTTATATGAAGTTTTATCACACTTTCATTTGCGATAATGTACCACATTTTGATACCAGTGCTGGCCATGCCTGTATATCGGTGTCCTGATATCAACAGCTTTTACGCCAATTGCAATCGCTTACTCTAGGTGTACTATTATGTCATGTGACATCCAGTTACGTCATTAAACACCAGGCGCGCCAGACGTGAGGAATAAGGCATATAGTGATCTGGCAGCTCACTTAACCTTATTAGGTAATAATTGTTTAAGAACATTGAAGTCCTTGTGTGTAATAGTTGTAATCTCATGTGCATGATCAGGCCAAAATGTGGTTTATGGAAATTTTCCATGAAATGAAGCCTCATTGGACCCGGTTTCTTGAATTACTACTAAGTTTATTTGATTTTTTTGTGCAAAATGTGTGATAAAAAGGTTATGATATGACAGTGTTGATATCACAACTTTTATCAGCCTGACACCAAAGGGCTGATATCTGGTCATGAAGGACTGATATCTGGTCATGAAGGACTGATATCTGGTCATGAAGGGCTGATATCTGGTCATGAAGGGCTGATATCTGGTCATTAAGGACTGATATCTGGTCATTAAGGACTGATATCTGGTCATGAAGGGCTGATATCTGATCATGAAGGACTGATATCTGGTAATGAATGGTTGATATCAGGTCAAGGACTGATATCAGGTCAAGTTATGATATCAGCCCAAGGGCTAATAAAAGATGTAATATCAAAATTGTCATAATAACCTCTAATTAACCATGTGCTTGATCACCTGTTGATGTGTGCAGTTGTTTGATGTGACTAACCTTTGTTTTGTGTATTTGACTGTCAGATCCCGGTAAGTAATATAACTCATTATTCCAGTCTCACTGTGATCCTAAATTTAGCCTCACTCTTAATGTAGCTATAGCCTCTTTTTGGTCCTAGCCTTAACCTCACTTTGGTTCTAGCCTCAGCCTCATTTAATTCCTGTAATCTCAGCCTCACTTTGGCCCTAACCTCAGTCTCACTTTGATCTTAACCTCAGCCTCACTTTGAACTTTTAGCCTCACTTTAGTCTTGATGAAGTGTTGGATACATGTGTACAAATAAGCCAAACTGTCTTTCGGTTACTGAGTATCAAATGTAAAATAACTATAGTTTTTATCTGACATAATTTTCCCTATAACCTTACACTGTTGCTATTTATATGCAGATATACGTCTAAGAGAAACTTACATGATCAAGGAAGTGATTCTTCCTCTTTTCAAAGGATTTCCTTTGATTTTGAACAATATTTACGATAAACAACTAATGTCAGATGTAATCTAAAACATTATAAAATGACCTTTTTAAACACAAAGGGGTTTCCTTGCAAAAGTCGAGAGATTACCTCCCTTTGGTGATAGGGGAAATCAAATTTCTGTTACATATGAAATATCTTCAAAAAAATGGCTTAGTGCAGCTGTACTCAACTTCAGGTCTAGCATCCCTCAGCTTCAGCATGATCCTTATTGTAAGCCATTACTTCTATTGAAATATTCTGTGGAAACTCTGGACTCATCTGTAAAGTTACCCTTTCCTGGCTTCATATTGCTTTCTGTGATATACATCTTCTGTGAATTAGATAGATTTCTGTTGTGTCCTCTTTAACTCTCATAAAACTCTTCATATCATCTGGTAAAATTAGTGAAATTTAATTTTCTTTTTGGTGGTTTCGCTTTTCATATCATCATTTTTTTTTTTTTTTTGCATGGAACGAGAAGACTTTTATATCAGAGAAAATTAAATAATGCAATGAAATGCAGAGAAAATAAAAAGTCTTCAAAAAAAAAAAAAAAAAAATCAGAAAAGGTTATTCATCAAGTAAATATCTTCAAAACATTGTACAAACAGAGTAAATATCTCATCTGGTTATAATTATCAATTACATTTTGAGCAAATGGTCAATTTCATATACCGTATTCGCTGTAATTAGCACCCAGGGCGCTTAAATGATTGTAACAAAGGCTCATTAATGAACCATAAAATGTGGACAGAAAAAAGTCAGTCATTTAAATCCTTCTGTACATTGTTAAATCCATGGAAAGGGGGCGTTTTTACAACTTCAACTTAACCCTTCTCCATAAAAGGGCAGGGGCGCTTATAGGGGGAGGGGCGCTAATTACAGCGAATAGGGTATTAGATTATTATCAAAGAGAAACCATCTCAATCTGAAGGTTGTTACATTTGTATCTTTATATTTACAGACGAGGTTTATTCTGCAGTTCAAACATTTAATCTCTGTAGTATGCATGTGGTCAGTAGATATAGGACTCAATTAACTCCTTCAGTATTTGTATATGGTGAAATACTTTACAATATGATGTCTTCCATTGGTATGAAGGAAGACGAGTGTCAAAAGTCCTGATTCTATGTACCGGTAATTTGTATCCATGTCAGATTAATGTAGATATCTTATTAAACACCGTTATAGATTCATGCATTGATGATATTGAGAATGTCCCCATTATTTTAACATGCATGTAATTTGTGTCAACCTTTTGGATGGCCAAGATGTCCTGACATATTAACTCATGCCCTCCACCTCTGAGTCATGAGTTCAAAATCAATTATGTTTCACAAAAACTTGAAGATCTCTGTTAAGTACATTAATACATTAGTATTATTATTAGCATGCCTCTTGATATATTTTAGGTGAGTTGATGAGATATATTCCCTGATGGATCAATGATGAGTTATGTCCCCTTACACCCTATGATAATGAAATACTATTAAGTTATGTCCCCTGATGGATCAATGATGAGTTATGTCCCCTGATGGATCAATGATGAGTTATGTCCCCTTATGCCCTATGATAATGAAATACTAATTAGTTATGTCCCCTAATGGATCAATGATGAGTTATGTCCCCTTGTACCCTATGATAAGGTGGCAGTGTACAGTAGATTTGAAAAATTCAGCAAAATAAAGTGCAGGTTTTAATTATGTACACACAGCTTTTTAACCTTAAATAGCATCTATATAAAAGTATATATATTTTCAATCTACATAACATTTGCAATAGTTATGCAGAGTTCATTTTTTGACAGGTCCGCTTATTGTGGTTTTGTGAGCCTGTAAAAACCATGGTAACCAAATTTGTTTTTTTGAAAAAATGCAAAAAATTGGGATTTTCAACCCAAAATTACACCCCCTCTAGGAGAATTTTTTTTCTTGAACACAGTTTAAAACCAAGCATCACTGCCGTGATAGCGGAACTGAGCCTATTTCGACATAGGTATATCATTAAACTTTTGAGCAATCTTACCTCGTACCCCAGCTATCAATTTCTGCTGCTACAGTATTGAGTTTTTCCATCTTAGACGCACATTCGGATACCCTCTAAACCATTAATCTCGAACCCATTTTGGGGAATTTCTTTATGCAAATGTGAAGCCTGCATATAATTCTCTAGATTGAATTCACCAATTTTAGGACATATACATTTTTTAATTTTTTATGCATATAATAAAACAGGGGCTTTCTGCTTAATAAAAATCTCACCCATGGCCATTCGGTCTTACTGTACACTGCTACCTTATACAGCATGTTTTGTATTTTTAAGTTTTCCGAAAACCCAAATAATGTCTAAACAAAGTTGTGACGAACAAAATGACCTATCCGGATACTGTGTATCTCTAATAGTCACCGAGTAATGCCAATTTCCCCATAAGGTATCTTTTCACCAATATTCCTCCAATACAAGTAACAAGGGGAGGTAATTTGAAAAAATAAAAGTTAAATAACTATGCTGTTTTCTGAAATAAAATTATTCTGAAAATTGAATATGGTATTTGGAGTTTCTCTCTATGCAGAAAAGTGAAAAATACTAGGTTGCTATGAAATCTGACCCTGTTATGTGACGTCATAGCAACCATGACGTCATAATAATGGTGACGTCATCATTATATGTGCAAATGACGTCATAAATACTTAGTGTTATTATTTCTGACAATACAAATCCTATTCTAATTTACCTTAGCACTAAATACACTTATTCTGATAGATAAATCTTAACATGACATTCAAAATGTCATAAAATCCTGCATATTACATCAAAATATTGTGATCCCACCCTTGAAATACAGAATATTACATGTAATCATATAAAACTGTACGTTATTCCCATTTTATTGAAAAAAAAACCCTTTTCCCTCTTATCTTAAGATAATGGCAATAATTGACAATACCGGCTTAGCCGAACACTCGTTCTATTACAAAAAATACATATTATAGCCTTAATTATATGAAAACTGAGAAATCAATGAAAAAAATCCCAAAATTAGCACTTTTGCTGTAAATCTCCATGGATACCGGGTAATTAGCAGAGCAAAATTAATTAGAATTCATATTAAATGGACTGAGAGACACCCGGTTAGCTGTTTTCAGCTTGCTGTTCAAGTGTAAAATGATTAATCAATTAACAGTCAAGCATATCATACCATACCTAGGTAGCAAATTACAGAATGGCAAAATGAGCCAATTACCTCCCTTTAGTTGTACCAAATGAAAAATATATGTATTTACACAATTTCAAACTGTTTGATTGTGATTTCTAGGATAAATGAATGAAAATTTAGTAAAATCAATTATAATCAAGGTCATTTTCCAAAAAATGAGAAGTTCAGTCACTTATAAGGTGGCAGTGTACAGTAGATTTGAAAAATTCAGCAAAATAAAGTGCAGGTTTTAATTATGTACACACAGCTTTTTAACCTTAAATAGCATCTATATAAAAGTATATATATTTTCAATCTACATAACATTTGCAATAGTTATGCAGAGTTCATTTTTTGACAGGTCCGCTTATTGTGGTTTTGTGAGCCTGTAAAAACCATGGTAACCAAATTTGTTTTTTTGAAAAAATGCAAAAAATTGGGATTTTTAACCCAAAATTACACCCCCTCTAGGAGAATTTTTTTTCTTGAACACAGTTTAAAACCAAGCATCACTGCCGTGATAGCGGAACTGAGCCTATTTCGACATAGGTATATCATTAAACTTTTGAGCAATCTTACCTCGTACCCCAGCTAACAATTTCTGCTGCTACAGTATTGAGTTTTTCCATCTTAGACGCACATTCGGATACCCTATAAACCATTAATCTCGAACCCATTTTGGGGAATTTCTTTATGCAAATGTGAAGCCTGCATATAATTCTCTAGATTGAATTCACCAATTTTAGGACATATACATTTTTTAATTTTTTATGCATATAATAAAACAGGGGCTTTCTGCTTAATAAAAATCTCACCCATGGCCATTCGGTCTTACTGTACACTGCTACCTAATGAAATAATAATTAGTTATGTCCCCTGATGGATCAATGATGAGTTATGTCCCCTTGTACCCTATGATAATGAAATACTAATTAGTTATGTCCCCTGGTGGATCAATGATGAGTTATGTCCCCTTATACCCTATGATAATGAAATACTAATTAGTTATGTCCCCTGATGGATCAATGATGAGTTATGTCCCCTGATGAATCAATGATGAGTTATGTCCCCTTGTACCCTATGATAATGAAATACTAATTAGTTATGTCCCCTGATGGATCAATGATGAGTTATGTCCCCTTGTACCCTATGATAATGAAATATTAATTAGTTATGTCCCGATGGATCAATGATGAGTTATGTCCCCTTGTACCCTATGATAATGAAATATTAATTAGTTATGTCCCCTGATGGATCAATGATGAGTTATGTCCCCTTGTACCCTATGATAATGAAATAATAATTAGTTATGTCCCCTGATGGATCAATGATGAGTTATGTCTCCTTGTACCCTATGATAATGAAATAATAATTAGTTATGTCCCCTGATGGATCAATGATGAGTTATGTCCCCTTATTTCCGTTGCATTATGAGTAATTCCCCCTGTTAATGAAAATTGCATTTGTTGCATGATGAGGACACCATGTGATTGATGGTGATAATGTAGATGACGACGATGATGATGATGATGATGATGATGATGAGAATTAATGACTAAGTGTGTTAATTGTTTTATTGACAGGGTCGGCCAAAGCACAGGCCCTGAGGCTGGTACCTGCTGAACCCCCAAACAACACAGACGTGGAAGAAAGTATCAAACAGATACAGGGCAATGACGCCAAACTGAAGACACTAAATCTAAATAATATCAAGGTATCGTTATTAATCCGTTACGATCATAGTCATGGTTTAATAATCCATTAAAGGTCTTAGTTACAGTTGACTAATCCATTAAACGTCTTAGCACCTAGTCATGGTCTAATAATCCATTGAAAGTCAACAAAAATCAAACAATGGAGCACAAATCTAGTGAAAGTAGAAATACAGCTATATTCCATTGACTCCAAATCTCTTATCTCCAAATCCTGATTTATAACAAACCAAATGACTTTTTCTCAGAAACAGTCGATTTATAAAAGGTATCTTAAAATAAATATATAAATTATACTACAAGTAGTTCACCTATAATACTCTCAAACACACAAGAAAATTTGAGGATAAAAAAAAGTGTAAATTTTCTTCATCCAAATATTGCAGCAGTTCTGATGAAAAATGATGTTTATGTTGCAGAATATTTCAAACGAGCGTCAAATGGAGATAATTGAGGGACTCAAATCCAATACTTGTTTAGAGACTTTAGAAATGGCGAATGTTGCTATGACCGACAAAGTTGCTATGGTGAGTAGTACAGTCTGTCTCGGAGAAATCACCGGGGCAGCACATAACGACAATTATATGACAAGGAGGTTTAATTATTGTAAGGAACTTAGGGGGAGATAACTCATCTTGGTCAAGGAACTTAGGGGGGATAACTCATCTTGGTCAAGGAACTTAGGGGGGGATAACTCATCTTGGTCAAGGAACTTAGGGGGGGATAACTCATCTTGGTCAAGGAACTTAGGGGGATAACTCATCTTGGTCAAGGAACTTAGGGGGGATAACTCATCTTGGTCAAGGAACTTAGGGGGGATAACTCATCTTGGTCAAGGAACTTAGGGGGGATAACTCATCTTGGTCAAGGAACTTAGGGGGGGATAACTCATCTTGGTCAAGGAACTTAGGGGGGGGATAACTCATCTTGGTCAAGGAACTTAGGGGGGGATAACTCATCTTGGTCAAGGAACTTAGGGGGATAACTCATCTTGGTCAAGGAACTTAGGGAGGATAACTCATCTTGGTCAAGGAACTTAGGGGGATAACTCATCTTGGTCAAGGAACTTAGGGGGGATAACTCATCTTGGTCAAGGAACTTAGGGGGGATAACTCATCTTGGTCAAGGAACTTAGGGGGAGATAACTCATCTTGGTTATGAGGTTATTATGTACACAGGCAGTATTTCTTTTAATGAATTTCACATGAATTCATGTGAAATTCACTTTTTTGCCAAGGTTTAAGTGGAATTCACAATAAAAATATTTCACAAATTCATGTGAAATTTTCACACCAATTCATGTGAAATTTTTCACACCAATCCATGTGAAATTTTTCACACAAATTCATGTGAAAATTTTCACATGAAAGTCATGTAAAGAAATATTTCTTGTGTATAATAAATTACATATAAAATTGATAATGATCTAAGGTATTATATTTATTTTATGAAAATTTCCATTTTAGAATTCATGATATAAAATTAAAAATGATTTAAGGTATTATATTTATTTTATGAAAATTTCCATTTTAGAATTCATGATCTAGGTTTTCCAGTTGTACAGATAGAAGAGATTCTCACAATTAACCTGTATACAATTTATTATCTAGACTATACCAGCCGCCCTGAAAGCCAACAAGACACTCAAAGTTCTAAGCATCGAGTCAAACTTCGTCAGTGGAGATTGTTTGGTAGAACTCCTCAAGGCTATTAATGAGAACCAGACACTTCAGGAACTCAGGTTTGCTAACCAGGTAAGAAATTCATACCAACATTTGCTTACCAGGTTAGAAGTTCATACATGTACCAACCCTTGCTAACTAGGTTCATGTTCATACCAACACTTGTAACTAGGTTAAAAGTTCATACCAAAACTTGTTAACTTGGTTAGATATTCTTACCAACACTTGTTAACCAGGTTAGATGTTCAAAGCAACACTTGTTAACTAGGTTAGAAGTTCATACCAACATTAGTTAACTAGGTTAAATATTCATACCAACACTTGATAACCAGGTTAGAAGTTCATACCAACAATTGTTAACTAGATTAAAAGTTCATACCAACACTTGTTAACCAGGTTAGAAGTTCATACCAACAATTGTTAACTAGGTTCATGTTCATACCAACACTTGTAACTAAGTTAAAAGTTCATACCTAAACTTGTTAACTAGGTTAGATGTTCATACCAACACTTGTTAACTAGGTTCATGTTCATACCAACACTTGTAACTAGGTTAAAAGTTCATACCAACACTTGTTAACTAGGTTAGATATTCTTACCAACACTTGTTAACCAGGCTAGATGTTTATACCAACACTTGTTAACTAGGTTAGATGTTCATACCAACATTAGTTAACTAGGTTAAATATTCATACCAACACTTGATAACCAGGTTAGAACTTCATACCAACAATTGTTAACTAGGTTAAAAGTTCATACCAACACTTGTTAACCAGGTTAGAAGTTCATACCAAAACTTGTTAACTAGGTTAGATGTTCATACCAACACTTGTTAACTAGGTTCATGTTCATACCAACACTTGTAACTAGGTTAAAAGTTCATACCAAAACTTGTTAACTAGGTTAGATATTCTTACCAACACTTGTTAACCAGGCTAGATGTTTATACCAACACTTGTTAACTAGGTTAGATGTTCATACCAACATTAGCTAACTAGGTTAGATATTCATACCAACACTTGATAAGCAGGTTAGATGTTCATACCAACATTAGCTAACTAGGTTAGATATTCATACCAACACTTGATAAGCAGGTTAGATGTTCATACCAACACTTGTTAACTAGGTTAGGTGTTCATACCAACACTTGTTAACCAGGTTAGAAGTTCATACCAACACTTGTTAACCAGGTTAGAAGTTCATACCAACCCTTGTTAACCAGGTTAGAAGTTCATACCAACACTTGATAACCAGGTTAAAAGTTCATACCAACACTTGTTAACCAGGTTAAAAGTTCATACTTACACTTGCTAACCAGATAAGAAATTAAAAACACACTTTAAGTTTATTACTGCTGTATAACGGGCCCTTGTCTTATCTGGATATGTCATTATTTAAGCATTAAACTATCTTCCTATGGCATCTATGGTCTATATAGATGCCAGAGCTTTGCAGACAATCTTCATAATGCGTGCTAGATGTCATAGTTTAAGTCTTATATTTACATTATTAACTCATTTTGGAGTCTTTACATTAACATTGTTTAAGTAAGATCAGGAAAACTGTTTATCAACGACAATTTAATCCACAAGATGGAACAGCCATCAGTTCACTGAACCACGTCAACATTCGTGACGTCATAATGGTCATGTTTTGGGTGTCAGTTATGCCACAATAGACTTCACTTTGCCTTACCAGGTAATTCTGGTATGATATTTTCCTTCTTTATTAAGAGTAATTTAAACCTGGATATAATCTGGAAGCCTGGTTATAACGGAAATGATACATGGAAGCACACAAATATTTTATGTATCAAGCTAGTATAGATATGAATATGTGTTTTCTGTTCCACAGAAACCTGAGGCTCTTGGTAACAAGGTGGAGATGAAGGTTCTAAAGCTAATAGAGGCTAACACATCACTGCTAAAGTTTGGTATCAGTTTCGAATTCCCCGAACCCAGGGTTCGTGTCCACGACAAAATCCAAAATAATAACGATGAATGTAAGTAGAGTTGCACCAATTTCTGATTTTAATCAATGATCGATCAATTACAATTTTCTTTAATACTATCAATTATGGGTGTTAATTGATTGTCAAAATAGGAGATAACTTGTGCTTATTTAATATTGTTCTGAACCTTTATTATGTAATATATATGTGCAAAACTAATCTCAAAATTTGTCAATGTTAGGTACACAAGAATTTAAATTTAATAATTCAATTCATACTGTTGGTTCACCTTTCTAAAATTCTTCAGGAAAGGTTAAGTAAATATATCAATATACAAAAGACTTTTCTGTAAATTGTATCTTGATTGTAAATTTGATAATTAGTAGGTTGTCCTAAACCAATTGAATATGATTGTAAGGATCTAATAGGTGAAAAAATGATTCTAATTTAAATTGAAAAAGATATACATTCTTTTGCTAAGTTAAGTTTAAAGTATTTTGTTTACTTTATCAGCAAGCCTCTTTTGTGATTTACTTGTTTTCTTCCAAAGGGAGACAACTCTATTGATTCAAATTTTACTTATAAAGTTTTGCTTAAAAAGGGGGACAACTCTATCATCTCTAGTCTTACTAATGTTTCTTAAATGTTTCTGTTGCAGTGAGGAAAAAACGGTTAGGAGATGCCAAGACGGAATCCTAGACATTCA